>NC_083463.1:6657812-6890312 GCF_030014155.1 Tachysurus vachellii
CACAAATAATTATCACTTTTCATTATGCAGATGCACCCCAGATTCCTTCTGCTGAGTGACAATGCTCCCTTTTTCCTTTTCCTGTACTTTCTCCGCCCTACAACTCCACCCATCTTATCATTTCTGCACCTGTCTTATTTGCAATAGCATCATTTTATAAATAGCTTTGATTTACTCTCCACATGCCACAAAGTCTAGCTAATGTTTATCAGCAGTAACAAAAAAGTCAGACAAAATAACCCCAGATTGCACCATTATGTAAAACCGTAGGGGGCGGTACAATGGGGGTTAAAGCCGTTGGAGGTTGGAGCAATGCCTAGAAATAGAATTCGAACATAATGGCTCTTTTGTTGGAAAAAAAAAATAAAAAATACACAAGAGAGATTCAAATAGCAGCTACTGGGGTCATGCAGTCATCACATTTTCTCCCCAGCAGGTCTCATCTGAATGAGTCACACCCTCACTCACAAGCTATGTGATGATTTATTTTGCAACTCATTTTGTGATTCCTTTTTTTTCTACTGCAGAGAGAAAAAGATATCAATTTAGCCTCTTCAAAACATCTGAAACTACACAAAAGTCAATCAGCGTGGTTTAAATGTCTTTCACTGCTTTTCCATTACACTCTCTATGGTGAGATTGGAGCTTATTTTCTAACTGTGTGTGTGTGTGTGACATTTCAGAGAGTTCGGACGCTGGAAGGTGAACAGCTTGGCACTGGAAAGAGAAGACAATGGCATTGCTTTGCCCCTTGAACCAGAGTTCATGCAGACCATCAGGCAGCTGGGCCGCCGTCCCACCCTCAGTGCCATCACTGAAAACATCATTAAGAAATACGGAACGCACTTCCTGCTCTCGGCTACACTGGGAGGTACGGAGATAGAGCTAAAATAGTATCCTTATATAACACATAATATATTTCTCTTAGGACCACTTTGTCAAATGAGAATTTATTAGATGATATGCATACAGTTAGTGTTGGCGGTATGGTTCTGTTCTGGGCAGGAATCCACGCGTCCGTCCGTGCGCATGCGTGGACCGAGCGGGGAGAGCAGCGACTAGAAAATAGAATAGACACCCCGTATAACAGAACCATTAATCATGCATAGAGTTTTTTTTTCTTTTTTTAGCAAATAAATAAATAAATGGATAAATAAATAATTAAATAATTAGAGAGAGGGAGAGAGAGAGAAAAATAGGTGGAGATTTAAGATGTGACTGGTACAACGAACACAGGTTCCGGCACGGTGGAGTCGGGTTTGGAGGAGGGAGTTTAAGTCGCAGTAGCAGCGACACGCTAGAAACGGCTCAATGAATGGGAATTTAAATGGTCGGTAATAGGAAGTCGTAACCGGATTGGTGCGCGTCATGGACAGCTGATTGCCAGCTGATGCACGATTGACGACGTGGCCTGCCAGAACTGACGCGATGCTTGATTTCACAAATGAAACAATTGTTCACCAATTATCATGCGCTATGATGATGGCGTTGGTCAGGAGAAGACTAAAAAAATAGAAATCACTGTTGTGCTCTAGCAGCGCATATCAGACCATACATTAATAAAATTGGCTAAAATGGCATTTCAAGAAAGTTGAAAGGTTGCAAGACATGTGGATCTAAGAGTAGGTGAACTTTGACTTGTGAATTCACACAATTCTTCTAACAAGTCCATAGGAAAGCATGGGTCTGGAAATGTGATCTGTTTGGTTAAAAAAGAAATAAAAGAGCTGCTTATTATTAACTAGTGGTCACATCTTAAAAGTCTTTAAAAAAAAAGCTGTTTTATAGACCAAAAATGAACTGGGATTTCATGTAAAATTCTAAGATTTTTTGTCAAATTCAATTGTTTCAAATTTGTAGAGACAAGTGTTTAAATTCCTGTAGCTAGGACATTATTTGGGGAGATACAAAAATCGATATCAGAGTCTATACCAAAGGTGCAAAGGTCAAAACAAAGGCACGAAACATCAAACACGGATTATCCATAATTAGCACTACAGTCAAAGGTCAAAAAACAAGTGTGGAAAGAAGAAAACAAGATGAAGACTTGAGTGTAAACTGTGTGGTGGCAGATTACCATGAAAGGACATGATATTTAAAATTTCCACTACAACTGTTCTTAGTCTTTTTCAAAGTTATCAAAGAAAGAGCATCCATAGCCATGTATAAAGTATCTTTATGGTACCATCCACAGCCATCTATAAAGTATTTACAGTATATGGTACCATCCACAGCCATGTATAAAGTATTTATATGGTACCATCCACAGCCATGTATAAAGTATTTATATGGTACCATCCACAGCCATGTATAAAGTATTTATATGGTACCATCCACAGCCATGTATAAAGTATTTATATGGTACCATCCACAGCCATGTATAAAGTATCTATATGGTACCATCCACAGCCATCTATAAAGTATCTATATGGTACCATCCACAGCCATGTATAAAGTATTTATATGGTACCATCCACAGCCATGTATAAAGTATTTATATGGTACCATCCACAGCCATGTATAAAGTATCTATATGGTACCATCCACAGCCATCTATAAAGTATTTATATGGTACCATCCACAGCCATGTATAAAGTATCTATATGGTACCATCCACAGCCATGTATAAAGTATCTATATGGTACCATCCACAGTCATGTATAAAGTATTTATATGGTACCATCCACAGCCATGTATAAAGTATTTATATGGTACCATCCACAGCCATGTATAAAGTATTTATATGGTACCATCCACAGCCATGTATAAAGTATTTATATGGTACCATCCACAGCCATGTATAAAGTATTTATATGGTACCATCCACAGCCATGTATAAAGTATCTATATGGTACCATCCACAGCCATCTATAAAGTATCTATATGGTACCATCCACAGCCATGTATAAAGTATCTATATGGTACCATCCACAGTCATGTATAAAGTATTTATATGGTACCATCCACAGCCATGTATAAAGTATTTATATGGTACCATCCACAGCCATCTACTGTATAAAGTATTTATATGGTACCATCCACAGCCATGTATAAAGTATCTATATGGTACCATCCACAGTCATGTATAAAGTATTTATATGGTACCATCCACAGCCATGTATAAAGTATTTATATGGTACCATCCACAGCCATCTACTGTATAAAGTATATATATGGTACCATCCACAGCCATATATAAAGTATTTACAGTATATGGTACCATCCACAGCCATCTACTGTATAAAGTATCTATATGGTACCATCCACAGCCATCTATATAGTATGTTTATAGTACCATCCACAGCCATCTATAAAGTATCTATATGGTACCATCCACAGCCATCTATAAAGTATTTATATGGTACCATCCACAGCCATCTACTGTATAAAGTATTTATATGGTACCATCCACAGCCATCTATAAAGTATTTATATGGTACCATCCACAGCTATCTATAAAGTATCTATATGGTACCATCCACAGCCATCTATAAAGTATATATATGGTACCATCCACAGCCATCTATAAAGTATTTACAGTATATGGTACCATCCACAGCCATCTACTGTATAAAGTATCTATATGGTACCATCCACAGCCATCTATAAAGTATTTACAGTATATGGTACCATCCACAGCCATCTACTGTATAAAGTATCTATATGGTACCATCCACAGCCATCTATATAGTATGTTTATAGTACCATCCACAGCCATCTATAAAGTATTTATATGGTACCATCCACAGCCATCTATAAAGTATCTATATGGTACCATCCACAGCCATCTATAAAGTATATATATGGTACCATCCACAGCCATCTATAAAGTATTTACAGTATATGGTACCATCCACAGCCATCTACTGTATAAAGTATCTATATGGTACCATCCACAGCCATCTATATAGTATGTTTATAGTACCATCCACAGCCATCTATAAAGTATTTATATGGTACCATCCACAGCCATCTATAAAGTATTTATATGGTACCATCCACAGCCATCTACTGTATAAAGTATTTATATGGTACCATCCACAGCCATCTATAAAGTATCTATATGGTACCATCCACAGTCATGTATAAAGTATTTATATGGTACCATCCACAGCCATGTATAAAGTATTTATATGGTACCATCCACAGCCATCTATAAAGTATCTATATGGTACCATCCACAGCCATGTATAAAGTATTTATATGGTACCATCCACAGCCATGTATAAAGTATTTATATGGTACCATCCACAGCCATGTATAAAGTATCTATATGGTACCATCCACAGCCATCTATAAAGTATTTATATGGTACCATCCACAGCCATGTATAAAGTATCTATATGGTACCATCCACAGCCATGTATAAAGTATCTATATGGTACCATCCACAGTCATGTATAAAGTATTTATATGGTACCATCCACAGCCATGTATAAAGTATTTATATGGTACCATCCACAGCCATGTATAAAGTATTTATATGGTACCATCCACAGCCATGTATAAAGTATTTATATGGTACCATCCACAGCCATGTATAAAGTATTTATATGGTACCATCCACAGCCATGTATAAAGTATCTATATGGTACCATCCACAGCCATCTATAAAGTATCTATATGGTACCATCCACAGCCATGTATAAAGTATCTATATGGTACCATCCACAGTCATGTATAAAGTATTTATATGGTACCATCCACAGCCATGTATAAAGTATTTATATGGTACCATCCACAGCCATCTACTGTATAAAGTATTTATATGGTACCATCCACAGCCATGTATAAAGTATCTATATGGTACCATCCACAGTCATGTATAAAGTATTTATATGGTACCATCCACAGCCATGTATAAAGTATTTATATGGTACCATCCACAGCCATCTACTGTATAAAGTATATATATGGTACCATCCACAGCCATATATAAAGTATTTACAGTATATGGTACCATCCACAGCCATCTACTGTATAAAGTATCTATATGGTACCATCCACAGCCATCTATATAGTATGTTTATAGTACCATCCACAGCCATCTATAAAGTATCTATATGGTACCATCCACAGCCATCTATAAAGTATTTATATGGTACCATCCACAGCCATCTACTGTATAAAGTATTTATATGGTACCATCCACAGCCATCTATAAAGTATTTATATGGTACCATCCACAGCTATCTATAAAGTATCTATATGGTACCATCCACAGCCATCTATAAAGTATATATATGGTACCATCCACAGCCATCTATAAAGTATTTACAGTATATGGTACCATCCACAGCCATCTACTGTATAAAGTATCTATATGGTACCATCCACAGCCATCTATAAAGTATTTACAGTATATGGTACCATCCACAGCCATCTACTGTATAAAGTATCTATATGGTACCATCCACAGCCATCTATATAGTATGTTTATAGTACCATCCACAGCCATCTATAAAGTATTTATATGGTACCATCCACAGCCATCTATAAAGTATCTATATGGTACCATCCACAGCCATCTATAAAGTATATATATGGTACCATCCACAGCCATCTATAAAGTATTTACAGTATATGGTACCATCCACAGCCATCTACTGTATAAAGTATCTATATGGTACCATCCACAGCCATCTATATAGTATGTTTATAGTACCATCCACAGCCATCTATAAAGTATTTATATGGTACCATCCACAGCCATCTATAAAGTATTTATATGGTACCATCCACAGCCATCTACTGTATAAAGTATTTATATGGTACCATCCACAGCCATCTATAAAGTATCTATATGGTACCATCCACAGTCATGTATAAAGTATTTATATGGTACCATCCACAGCCATGTATAAAGTATTTATATGGTACCATCCACAGCCATCTATAAAGTATTTATATGGTACCATCCACAGCCATCTATAAAGTATTTATATGGTACCATCCACAGCCATCTACTGTATAAAGTATATATATGGTACCATCCACAGCCATCTATAAAGTATTTACAGTATATGGTACCATCCACAGCCATCTACTGTATAAAGTATCTATATGGTACCATCCACAGCCATCTATATAGTATGTTTATAGTACCATCCACAGCCATCTATAAAGTATCTATATGGTACCATCCACAGCCATCTATAAAGTATTTATATGGTACCATCCACAGCCATCTACTGTATAAAGTATTTATATGGTACCATCCACAGCCATCTATAAAGTATTTATATGGTACCATCCACAGCCATCTATAAAGTATTTATATGGTACCATCCACAGCCATCTATAAAGTATCTATATGGTACCATCCACAGCCATCTATAAAGTATTTATATGGTACCATCCACAGCCATCTATAAAGTATCTATATGGTACCATCCACAGCCATCTATAAAGTATCTATATGGTACCATCCACAGTCATTTATGGGATGCACTTATTTCCAGGGATTTCAGAACAGGGATTTTTCCAGGGATTTCAGATCAGTCATCAGGTAGGCGTGGCCTATTTGATAATCTAACCCTAACCGTAGTTTTTGGTTGTTTATTTGTTTTCGAAAATAGCTTTACTGTAAGATAATAAAGCAAAATAGATATAAAATATAAAATCTACCTGTATGGCTGTTTTGTCCTTCATTATCCATCGTAGGTATGCTCTTTTTTTTGAAAGAGGGCATTTTTCCAAGACCTTCAGAAACACGCCCACTTTACATCGTGGTAACGAAACCCCTGGAATTTAGTGAATGCCAGTCATCTATAGAGTATCTGTAAGGTACCATTCACAGTCATCTATACAGTATATGTATAATACCATCTAGAGCCATCTATAAAGTATCTATATGGTAGCATCCATAGCCTTCTACAGTATATAGTACTGTATGTGTATAATACCGTCTACATCCATCTAGATAGTATTTATATTGTACTGTCCACAGCCTTCTTTATAGTATGTGTATAGTATATACACAGTCATTTATATAGTATTTGTATGGTACCATCTACAGCCATCTATATAGTATCTGTATGATAACATCCACAGCCATCTATATAGTATGCGTACAGTGCCATCCACAGTGAACTCATGATGATCTTTGCTCTGTCAATGTTCTGTCTTTCTCAACAGTGAGAGATACTGAGAGAGAGGGAGAAAGAGAGAGAATGGAGGGTTATAATTACTGATTAAAAATGGGACAGGTTTACAAAAAAAAAAAAAAAAACACAATAAAACAAGAGCACATGGGAACAGTGAAGTGAAAATTGGGAAACTGACCTTGATTTACGAGTACAAGAACACCCTGGTTAGCATTTGTGAAAATCTGCTTTACATAAGCTACTTGAAAAACACTTTGAGGAAAAATGCACTAACATGTTGTGTACAAAATGTAAAATAATAAAAGAAAATAAAAATAAAATATACCCCCTACCCCTCATAATTTTAGATGTGGGTTGAATCAGGCTTAACTCAATCTGATTTCAAATGCATTAGTGGGTTTCTTCAAAGCTTTTGGATTTTTATTTATTTATATACTTATTTGTATTTTCTTACCGGTAATTACCATATTTCTCTAATTAGCATCGCATTACCATTTCTGTAGATGGCACAAAAAAAAGAAGCCATTCTTTGACACATAAATTACCACCTCATTTCTCTGTACACTGAAAATAATTGATTATATAAATGAAATAAAAAAAAATGCCCTGAAGACAAGATAAGGTCATGCTCTTTGAAAATCCGATGCTCATTTATACTAATTGTGGGTAATTTCTTTTAATGGTGACCCCAGTGTGTTCGTTAAAGCCTGCACATGTTCTTTTGAAACCTGTAGAGAAATATAAAGGCTATATATTTTTTTAAATGAAGCGTAGGAAGGCAAAAAGGAAAGGGTCAGGAAAATTTGCGTGGTGTGATTTTAGAGTTAAGTGTAAATGAAAACTCTACTGCTGGTGGATTTTGTATGTCACACCTTTCGTTGTGCTACTCCACCCATGTCAGCATGGGCACATTCATAAAAAAAAAATGAACTGAGAATAATAAGTCGAGCAGAACTAGAATTGTAGGCCAGTATTATATCCAAAAAAAAAATAAAAAATAGAGAGAGAACCCTATATCTGCCAGGAAAATGGAGCAAATTAGGTTTTTATTCTTTAATATAATAAATCACTCTGCTGTCCTGCCCTTTACCTTCTTTCCTTTGCCCTCCTCACTGATCTCCGTCCTGTTGCAGGTGAAGAGGCTTTAACTATTTTCGTAGACAAGAGGAGACTGAGCCGCACTGCAGACCCGACTGACACCAACAGCACAGCTGTGACTCTGGAGGCACTCCACCAGCTGGCTGCCTCCTACTTTATAGACAGAGAGAGCACGCTACGTAAACTACACCACCTCCAGATCGCCTCAACTGCCATCAAGGTAACCCTGCGGCCTAGATGCTCACAGACCTGGGGACTTGACCCCAGACTTCAGTGGCTATATTTAGAATTGAGCTACAGTTAAGCTAGGCCATCTCTATTGTTTGGAGGATGCAGCTGCCTCTTTTGGAGGGCAAGTGGAGGACAGGAGGCTTTTTGTTTTCTTTGTATTTTAGTCAGGTGCCTGGTAGATGAATATAAGAAATCGTGATCGGTTAAAGGCATGCATATTTATTAACGTAGAGTGTCAAGAAAATGAGACAAATTATACGCAATAAGAGAGATTTTGAATTCAAACACAGCTCTATGGTGTTATATAAAGGCTTATATGAAAAAAAAGGAGCACCTGTACTGTCTAACCAGCATGATGTTGGACCCTTGTGCATGCATTGGAGAATACTTAGAGGTGCAATCATCTTTTCAGACCACAGAGATCAGACAGGAGAATGACATGGGTGTTGCTTGCATATCGTCGCTGTCAGGCGGAATCTTCGTATCTCCAAAACCGTTATTTTTCAGTAAATTAAAAAAACACGCTAAATTCCTGTCCTCAGACGAGCACCAGAACTAGCGGGGGTCAAGATTTTTTTTTCTTTGAGCCCAGTGTTTTGAAGACATTTACCTCAGAAGACGTGTTGATTCGTTGCGACTCTTCTTGAGGAGAAATATGCCGTGAAGCTCTCACGCGGAGTGAGGAAGAGGTGGACAGTTGAAGTGTTCAATGGAGTTATGAGATTTGCACTCAAGCTATTTTCAAGACTTTAGATTGGTTAATAACTTGTAAAAATAACAGACCCACGTGGGGACTGACCAATAGCATCGATATGTGAAAAAATAGGAAATTGACCAAATTTGGACATACGAGGTTTCCGCCCGACAGCGACCATATGTTAGTCATCTTTTTGTTGAGAAATAGCAGTTTACTGTCTCTTGGCTATCCTTAACCAAGCATAGGCAACCAAGGTTTGGGGACATTTTTCTTAGGAGTTTTTGTGATTGTTGTGAATAAAATGTTTGATTTTTCTGCACATTTCTAACCCTCGCCCTAACTCTAATTTTAATCCTTACCCCAACTTCTAACACTAATCTTAACCCTAATTCTAACCCTAAGCTTTTTCAATTTTTTTAAGATTTGACCGAAAGACTGCAAAAATTATGGATTACTAAGTGAATTTCTTTCTTTCTTTTGTTCTTTCTTTTTTTCGTTCTTTCTTTTATTTATTTATTCAAGTTGTTCCTCTATACCTAAATACATGCTGCAGCTGGTGTGTGTATCATTCCAGTTGTAACTAAAACATGTTTTTCTCACCGATCTCATCCTGCCTCAGTATCATGATTGGTAGGAAAGCCAGTAACTGTGGACTGGCAGGCAGTTTTTATTGTAAACATTTCCCAGGTGTGAATAAATGTGTTGTGTTGGTTGTTTTTAAGCCCAGCTTAATTGCAAAATACGGTTAAAACTCTATTGCGTAAGGCTGTTAGACAGATGTACTGGAATTCTTCTCACATCCCATAGAGAATTCATTAGATTAATGGGAAGCAGGACAGGAGTCTTTCTGACTGATCCAGACCGAAGTCCTTTGAAGTGTGCTGATTGAGACGAATAGACAGAAGCCTTTTATGGCTGCTTTTACTATTTTGGCCTCTTGAAGTGATTGATGGTAATTATTCTAAGCATCAGAAACCTTAATTAAAGCGATGAGTAAAGATGGATGTGAATGCGAAGGTAAAAGAAACGGCGACTGTGTCCTGGTTACAGACCATGATGCAACATCAGGGGTGGCCTGTGCATGGGAGATGAGAGGCTGCACTTATTTTGGAAATAAGTGGCTATACATCAAATAAATAAATGGGAAATTGCATGTACAATTATACATCAGCATGAGGAATTATCTTTCAATTTCAATATTTCTCGGAGCGCCTTACCCATTTGTCACCTGTTTCAATATAACGAAGGTGTTATTCTCTAATGAGCATGAGACAGATGAGAAGTATTTTCTGCACCATTGGTTATAAATGGATTTTTAACCTCATTGGTGTGCTGGGATACTGAATCAGGAAACACCAAGAAATTGTCAGTTGACATCAATCATGGATATTAATTTTAATTTAAGAGTCGACAAAGTGCATTTCACTCTGGAACCTGTGTTAAAAAACCCTGATCATTTCTTTAGGTTACAAAGACTCATTCCCAGATTAATGGTTAATAAGTAGGAACTGGCAACAGTGTACTGTATTCATACCTACTGTATATACTCACAGACACACCGCAGCTCTGTTGAACCCTCGATTGATGAATTTTCATAAATGTAAAAAAATATATATCTAAAAAAAAATCAGCAGCCCTGACATTCATTCCAGCTACAGGTCATTAGGCTAATAGAAAAGAAATAAAATAAATAAATAAATAAATAAATAAATAAATAAATAAATAAATAAATAAATTAATTAATTAATTAATTAATAATAATAATAATAATAATAATAATAATAATAATTAAAAAAAAACAACATTTATTTATCTTTATTTTATTTTATTCTTATTTTATTTTAAACTGACATTGGGTTACAAATTATACAGATTATGTTTCTAAGGCAAAATATATTATTATTATTATTATTATTATTATTATTATTATTATTATTATTATTATTAGTAGTAGTAGTAGTAGTAGTATTATTATTATTATTATTAATAGTAGTAGTTGCTGTTGTTGTTGTAGTAGTTGCAGTTTTATTAGCGTAATATAAAAAAAGATTATGCAAAAATAATATTCAATTCAATTCAATTCAAGTTTATTTGTATAGCGCTTTTTACAATGGACATTGTCACAAAGCAGCTTTACAGAACATAAACATAAAACAAAAGATAAACATAAGGAGAAGTATAAAGAATTAATATAATAAAAATTCAAGATATATACAGTTCACAGTGTGTATGTATGTATGTATGTGTGTATGTGTATTTGTCCCCAGTGAGCAAGTCTGAGGGCTCAGGCAACAGTGGCAAGGAAAAACTCCCTTAGATTGGTAAAGGAAGAAACCTTGAGAGGAACCAGACTCAAGGGGAACCCATCCTCATATGGGTGACACTAGATGGTGTGGTTACAAATATACAAGTATCACAGAGTCCAACTGGAGCCGGTAGATCTGTAGATGTCTCAGGGTTCTCACAGAGTCAGCCTTGTCTCAGTGGAGGTCCAAAAATTTCAACGCACGGAAGACGATCTTAGCATGGGTGTCTCAGCATGGGTAGAAAAAGAGAAGAGAAGAGCAGTGCATAGGGATTAACATATCTGCTGTTCATATGAATGTGCAAGTCTAGTGTGATAGTGCACAATATCTATGGGATGTATTATGTGTACGCCTGACTAAAGAGATGAGTTTTCAATCTACATTTAATGATAATATAATAATAATGCCTTTCTTTTAGAAAACATTCTACTACAGAAAAATCTGTTGTTATTATAAATACTATTTGTAGTAGTAGATGTTTTAGTACTGGATGCAGTAGATGTAGTATTAGATGATGATGTAGTAGTAGTAGATATTTTAGTAGCAGTTGCAAGTCAAGTCAAGTCAAGAAGCTTTTATTGTCATTTCAACCATATATAGCTTTTGCAGTACACAGTTAAATGAGACAACGTTTCTCCAGGACCAGGATACATATAACAAAGACAGAGCTAAGGACTTAAAAGACAAAAAGACAGACAAGCCAGTGCAGGACAAAACATTTCAAGACAATACACAAAAGACAATACACAAAAGACAATATACAAAAACAGCACCGACCAGTGTAAATACTGTATATTGAAACAATATTATGTGTGCAGAAATAATAGAATGAACACATTAGTATTATAGCAGCAGTTACATAAGGTAATGTAAAGTGCAATACAGCAATCAACTAAAATGTGAAAGACAGCATGTGTAAAGAGCAAAAACAGTGTGCAGAACAGCATGCAACCAGTTTTATATAGTGGTGCTGTAGACATGGATGTACATTGGAAGTCATTGCAGTCCATACAGTTTATTGTGTGCGTGTGTGTGTGTGTGTGTGTGTGTGTGTGTGTTAGTGATGCGCGGGTCGGGTTTTTTCCAACCCGCGGGTCCCGCTTTTATGAAATTATTGGCCCGGCCCAGCCCGCCCCGCGCCACTGTTTTTATTTTTACAACCCGCCACCACCCCGCACCCGCCCGCGACCATTAAATAGACGCATAGTAATGTAAATGAAAGCAGGTTTTATTTCACCATAGAAACCAGTATGGTCATATTAACACCAAATATAAACATTTTCAACATTTACAAAGCATCGTTTGTAATTATCTCTATAGAAGACCTATAAATAAACACCTATAGGTCTAACAAATTACAGTAGCCTATTTTAAAACAGAAAAAGGCTCAAACAAAATCTCTTTCAGATTTTTATAGGCATACAGTTTACAGCCTATGCTACATAAACACTGAACTTTTGTTTTATTTTGCTTTTGTTTTGTTTTATTTTTATTTTATAACTTTTGTTTTTTATTAACACACGGAAATGTTCATTTAGTGTTTTTACGTTCACTGTGCAAAAAAAGAATTGCATCCACTGTACTGTACCCGGAATTAATCTATTTCGCCTAGCCTCGAGCACAAGGCCAGCACAGCTGTAACCTCGGACTTGACATGTGCTGGTACTTTACTTTTGAGAAAAGCGGTAATATTTTGAGACGTGTCGTCCTTTTTCTTAGACCCCCCACAAATATGCCTTGACATGCTGGAAGTGCCCGTTTTGTGGCTCTCGTGTTTGTATATTTTTTCACACGAGTTGCACTTAACGTAGCCAATACTGCTGTTGTCTCCTGCTGCAACAATTTCTGAGAACCGTTCCGAAACATTAGATTTTGCAGATTTACCTTCTTTTCTTCGGATTTTGTAAATTCCCAACCTTAATTTCACTCGCACTTCGTCTTCCATTTTAATTATCTGCTTTATTGTTGTGGCTGTGGCGGGAGCTGATTGGCGCTTTCATGGCGCGAAGCCAAAGATTTGGGGTCATCACGCAAGTTACGTTGCTACGTAGGCCTACGTATTGTAACCTTATCAAAGAATCACATAAAATATAAAAATATATATTCCAAAATATTTTTTTATAGTTTGCTTATAATGACCCGCCGCAACCCGCCACGCAGTAAAGTGACAATTTTGTTTACCCGCCCCAACCCGACCCGCGGATCACCCGCGGGACCCGCAGGTTATGAGACGACCCGCGCATCACTAGTGTGTGTGCATTGTGCTCGGTACAGATCAGTTCAGTTATTGAGGAGTCTGATGGCTTGTGGAAAGAAAATGTTACACAGTCGAACACCAAGAAAGCTGAACACCAAAAATGTGGTGCTCTTGACGGTCTCTACAGATGATCCGTCGGTGTTCAGCGTAGAGTGGACACTCTGTGCTCTCCTGAAGTCACAACCATCTCTTTAGTTTTATCAACATTCAAAAGTTGTTGGCTCTACACCAGGCAGTTACAGTAGCTGTTGCACCTCCTCTCTGTACGCTGTCATTCTTGCTGATGAGACCCACCACGGTCGTCTTACTGTAGTTGTAGTAATAGATGATGTATTAGTTGTAATAGTAAAAGTAGATGTTGTAGTAGAAGTAGATGTTGTAGTAGTAGAAGTAGATGTTGTAGTAGTAGTTGCAGTAGTTGTAGTAGTAGAAGATGATGCATTCGTTGTAGTAGTAGATGTAGTAGTGCTTGCAGTAGTAGAAGATGTGGGCGATGATGTAGTAGTTGACGATGATGTAGTAGTTTAGTAGCAGATGTATTACTTGTATTAGTTGAAGTACTGTAGTAGAAGATGTGCTACAGTAGTTGTAGATACTGTATGTTAGGAGCAGTTGTGGTAGCAGTAAATGAGAAAGTAGTAGATATTTTAGCAGCAGTTGCAGTTGTAGTAGTAGATGATGTAGTAGTAGCTACGGTAGTAGAAGATGTAGTAGAAGATGATGCAGTAGCTGTAGTAGTAGATGACGGTGTAGTAGTAGTAGATGTTATAGTAGTTTCAGTAACAATAGTAGTAATAGTTGTTGTAGTATTTTCTTATTTAAACTAAGCGTTAACATGCTGGAAATGAACTTGCTCAAATGTAAGACACCCTGCGGATGGATCAATCCGTGCACACTACTGTTTCTGAAGTGATTTTCAGGCTGTGCTACAGTAAATCAAACTACAGGTGCAGAATGAATACATCTGCATGAATGCCACACTGTATTTTGCACCCTTGAGTAGAAACCTACAAACTCAACACTGCATATTTAATAAGACAAACATGCAAACATGCAAATGAGCAAACGCGCTTACTCGAAAGAAACAATTCTCTGTAGGCGCTGATAGTAAATTAGATATACAAATCTAGTAATTAATAAACTGGCAGCTGGTGAATGTGCATATCAATGTGGAAACATGCTGGGAATGAAGAAATATATAAATAAATAATAAATAAATAAAATGTTCTTTTGGGAGCATCAGTCAAACTTCCCTTGTTAAAACGAGGAGGAGCGAAAGATCTTTGAACGACCTCGATTCTGTGATTCCTTTCTCTTTCTCTCTCTTTTTATTTTTATTGGAATCGACCCAACTAAGAACATGAGATGGAAAAAATGCTAGAAAATCAAAAGGAATGTTCTGCTTAATGCAAGCAGATGGGGTCTCTTGTATAGCGCACATTATTATTTCATTTAAAAGCCTAAGCCGAAGCTGAACATATTAACCACTACTTCCCGCTCGCTGAGGATTCCTGCTGATTTCAATAAGGCTCCAAATTCTATGGAGCAGAGTATAATCTCATTCTGATACAAACTTCCTTCCAGCGACAAGCTTTTTTATAGTGCACACACACATACACACAAAAGGTGCCAAATATGATAAAACTTCTAGCAGCTGCTGGGGTACTCAAAGTACTACTGCAATATGCAGAAATATATATGTGTATGTGATGCTAATATGGATAGGACTGTGAATTATGGATCAGTGGCTGAATGTGTGCTTTTAGCCAGAAAAGAAACAAACCAACTGAAATCATTTTGTCCTTTCGCTTCCTTTATAGAATTCTGAGCTGTCTTAATGATAACACTATTATTTTGATCGTTGCAGCTTTCAGCGTATTTTGTGCTGCCTTTGTGGGATTATACCGGAGAAAAAATATTGAAATCTTTTACAAATTTGTAGATATTGACAATATTTACAAATTTATAGATAATAATATTGACTTGTTTCCTTTGATTCAGTTATTTTTTTCTTAAATAGTTGTGGACTCTTGTGGACAGAGTATTATTAGGATGATGATTATTATTATTATCATAATAATAATAATAATACTATATTATTATTATATTATTATTATTATTATTATTGTTATTATTATTATTATTATTATTATTATTATGATGACGATGATGATAATAATACTATATTATTATTATTATTATTATTATTAGTAGTAGTAGTAGTAGTAGTAGTAGTATAATTTTTATTATTTTTATTTTTGTTTATTATTGTTATTATTATTATTATCATTGTTATTGTTATTGTTAATAACAATAACAATGATACTACTACTACTACTACTAATAATAATAATAATAATAATAATAATAATAATAATAATAATAATAATAATAATAATAATTCAAGGATAAATGTAAAATACTGTGAACAGCGGATACATATTTTAAAGCCGCCTGGGATCCATCCTTTTCAAGATATATGCAAATGTTTGGTTGATGTTGATGTTCGATGATACATGTTGTGTAATGAAGTATGTATGTTCACTGACAAAAGCCCATACAAACAATCCTTTTTTAATTAATTTATTAGAATTTTACCCAACTGGGATGCTCAGATGCCTGTTATACTCTTGATTAAAACAGATACTGCCCAATTCTACATACATGAGCTCAGAGACATCCTCGATTGGCCAGTATTGTCTGAATTTACTGGGTAGAGCATAAATCCTCTGACACAGATTCCTCTCACACACACGCCTAGCCATTGTTGGCTAACACATTTCTGTTGCCCCAGTTAGGCAGTCCATACAGGGCAGTGGTGGCTCAAGTGATAAAGGCACTGGTTGCTGCTGTTGGACCCTGGAGAAACTCTCTTTATCCTCAGGTGTGCTGCATTATGGCTGACCCTACACAATAACCCCATCCCCCCAAAAAGCTGAGATGTGTAATGAAAGAATTTCACTGTTTTCTGGTCTATATATGACAAATGAAGGCTTTTTCTTCATACACCAAATATTAAATCTGCCATCCTGTCCAGTTAGTATTAATGTAATATCCATTGTAACCAATTGTAGACATCTATATAATATCCTGTACCCATGTTTAACTAGTCTTAAATACAGAACACACAAGTTTCCTGGTGACGGGCAAGACACTGAATGGTATCACTAAATGATGACGAATTTGGCAGGACTTTAAACTTTCTGAATTATAGTCACATCAGGACTGCATAGAATAAGAAAGTATGTATAGATGGTACAAGTCCTGCACATGGTGCAGGACTACATCCACCCAACCAAAGTGCACATTTACTCTGAATTTGTTCACTATGTTTTATGAGCCAAGTATCTGAAATGCAAAGTTCTCTAGCTCTCCGCTAAGCTATAGAAAGCTTTGCTGAGCAGTTCCTAGCTGAGCAGCACCAGAGAAAAGCACAAAGAACTTATTCACGCTTTATCCCAGCCAGGGCACGAATGCTTCAATACTCCTTTTAATACGCTTTCCATATTAATGCACTCTAGCAGAATGTAAGACTGATTCATGTTATTAGCATAAATTAAGGCACACCCAGGAACTATTTCTTCTAACAAATGCTTTTATGAAAATTTCTGAATAGCATAATTATTCATGGCACATGCACAGAATTAAGCACATTTGTTCTTATCCCAATTTACGGGTTAAGACAATTTAGCAGCACGGCATTGTTTATTAGCTGTTTGTGTAAAACTCAACACCATTTAAAACTGATAATTAGTTTTCCTATACCGAATGCTACACAGGATAAATCTCCAGTGTTGAATGAACGCCTGTAGCGTTAATTAATGTCTAGCTGGTCTTAATTCACTCTGGGTGTTAACTCAACACTAGGGATGTCGATACATAACAATGTTAAAATACTTTATCTGAATACTGATGTCGCTTCCACACACATGCACACACTCGTACACAAGTATCCGTCATTATCGGATATAACACTTTTCACTCTCATCTTAACTTATTAGATTTTCAATTTCTGTTAATTCACCTTTAATGAATTAAGTATGCAATTAGTGTAGTCATGAGAAATGAATGTATCTAACACACACATTAAGGTGTTTTTTTTAAACCCTCAGAAGCCTTACAAGTATATAATCTTTTATTGTGCTGTAAATCACAACCCACCATTGTCATAAGTTATTATATTTAATATAATGTGTTCTTATAGTAGTGTTAATTTCGTCACCTATTTTTAATTTAGTCTTAGTCTTGTGCCAAATGTCCTTGTTAGTTTTAGTCATATTTAGTCATTCACATCTTTTTTGTTAGTCAAGTTTTAGTCGACTAAAAGACTCGTCATTTTAGTCTAGTTTTAGTCAAAAGAAAACTAAAGGTATCTTAGTCAAGTTTTAGTCGACTAAAAGTCTTTTAATTTTAGTCTAGTTTTAGTCACAAAATTGTAGTCTTTTTTAAAATAACACATTATTACTGAGATTATTACTGATAAACATTTCAGTAAAAAAAAGTGTTTCACATACGTTTCACTCGAACTTGACTGCACATCACATGTTTTACTTTATTGATACTGCTTTTAATCATAATGCAAAGACCGGTCATCGGGACATAAGCTGTCATGTACAATAAAAGAGACTGCGCAGCGACAGGAAATATAATTTAACACAAAAAGCCTGACTAGACCAGGGGTGGACTTGCACTCGGGAGGTTTTTTTGAGCGGCGTGTGGACGAATTGTTTCTACGCACACACTAAACAGCGCGAAGCCGCGAATATTCTAAAGGCGTAACAGCTGATGAAAAAGCAGAGACAATTGTAGACGAAAATGAAGAGAGATTTTATCTTAGTTTTTATTTTATACAAAACATTTTCTTCTCGTCTTTTTTTCGTCAACAATAATGCATGTTCATTTAGTCTTAGTCAGCGTTTTTGGACAGTGGTGCAGTCTTGTCATCGTCTCGTCTTAGTCATGAAAAAAAAAGGTTGTTGACGAACATATTTCGTCTCGTCTCGTCTGACGAAATTAACACTATCTTATAGTTATAATTTGGACGATAATTCGGTTTTATCGGCCACTCAAAAAGAGTCCAATACAAACCCTCAGAAACAAGCAAGGTTTTCAGATAACGTAAACTTTGACCTAATAAGTTCTGTTCAAGGAGAGTTCAGTATTAAAATAAAGTCTTTCATTAAATTATAAGTAGTAAGTGTTCTGTGCTGACACCAATAATTAAGCATTACTTCAATGAACAAATGACTAAATGGAGGACTTGACATGTGGATTTAAAACCCTTTTAAAAAGAAAATAAAAAAAAAGTAATTTCTAATATATATATATATATATATATATATATATATATATATATATATATATATATATATATATATATAATTTCTAATAATATATGTATGTGTATGTATATATATATATATATATATATATATATATATATATATATATATATATATATATATATATATATATTATTAGAAATTATTATTAGAAATTAGAATATATATATAAAGCTGAACAACAAAAAAGAACATTATTCGGATACAAATAATTAGTGGATGATGTTTTGGAAGGAAAAGTCATCTTTATGCTGCGAACAAATCCTAGATCCTCCAAAAATCCTCAGAATTAAAATAAAGAAATTAGAATTAGTTTCTATTTTCTTTTTAAAAGGGTTTTAAATCCACATGTCAAGTCCTCCATTTAGTCATTTGTTCATTGAAGTAATGTTTAATTATTGGTGTCAGCCAGAAGAGGATGGGTTCACTACCAATTGTAGTTCCTGTCAGGTTTTCTTTCCCATTAAATCTCAGGAAGATACACCATGCTGCTGTAGCTTCTTGCCTGCTTATTAACACAATCCATCTACATCCAGATTACTGTAAATCTGTTTTGTGTTTCAGTTTATTAATAGCGCTATACAAATAACACATCGGCCGGAATCACCGTACGAGTGCTTCTGTGAAGCTGTTGGCTAACAAATTCAGTGTGAAACGATCTTTTCTGTTCTAGGACTTTTTGTTTTCACACGGAACTTATACTTTAATGATAGCTTTGTGTATGCAATGAGGTTTAAACCGATGTATTTAAACTAAGCAGAGTCATTTACCTAAGCAAACCCTGTGTAGTATAATTTCTTCCTCTTCTTCCTTACATTAAGGTCTAAACGTCTAAATGTTCTGAGCTCCATTCCACTTTGCCCTTGTTGCAGATTTGCTCATTGCTATGCATAGAAAACCCATCTTTATATTTGCATTCAGCCAATTTTCAATTTAAGTCAGACATCTGTCTCTGTTAAAAATTAATCTACTGATCCCTGTAGAAGCTCTTTGGATTTTAATTAATTGCATGGGCACGTCAATAAAAGGAATTTAAATGGCAGTGGTCCGCTTGCTGAACGCTTTCCTCTCGATTCCCTGCTTTCCCACTTATGAAAGTTATTTTAACTCATTGAACGGAAATTAAATAAAGCACCATAATGAAGATTTTCTGCTTGTGTAACTTATTAGCAAGATCCTGGAAACTTTTCTGTTTTCGCAGTCACTCTTCTGTAGTTTGCCTAGAATCAATTTTTTTTACAACACAATTATGTCCAGTCCATTTTTCTGCCTCTCTTGTCCATCTTCCACACATACTTCTATATATGACTCAAAAGTTAATGTCAAAACACATCCGTTTCTGAATCGCTAAACTATCATTAACGTTGAGTTTCTGAAGGAAGAGTGGTTAGATTTTTTTTTTGCCTTCAGGGAAAATATTAAAAGAGCTTTCTATGGTATGAAGAATCATTTTTAAGTGTCAGGGAAAAAGATGGATTTGCCTTCAGGCTGCCTTTTTGTCTTCCCATATGTCAGAGCCTTGACATAGAGGAGCTTTAAATCAAGCTTTTGTCAAGAGTGATCGGGCTGTGATCACTCCTCCGCAATGCTGTGCTGAAATGGCACTGATCTGGTTTTATTAGCAGGGCAACTCAATATTGAGGTCTCTTGAAAAACACATTTCTTTTCATATTTCATATTTTGAAATTCCTATTATCACCGAGAACCAAAATGGATATGCAGAGCAAATAACACATTCAGACTTGAGTCATTTTTTTTAGCTTAATATAGTATATGAAAGAATGATAAGGACGAGTAATATAACATTATAACACTAAAAGGAACGGTTCTATCAGTTGCCTCAAACATGGAACCCCCAAAAAAAGTTCTTTATATAACAGTTTTGAAGACATTATAGAAAAGAACCCAATCCAAAGCAGCAATGATCCACAAATCTATTTATTATGCATTCACTTATTTTTTTAAGAATTCTGTAGGTGTATCAATTATTTTTACCCCATACAGTATGTCTTGTTATGTAATGTTAACAGAAAGGAATTGTTTGTAAAGCAACCCAGGTTTTGATTAAATTTAATGTCATGAGAAATCATGCATCTACAGTAGCTATCCGTCCATCCATCCCCTCATCCTTCTATCCATATGTCCATCCATCCATTTCCTGTACCACTTATCCTCCACAAGGTCAGGGGTAAACTGTAGTCTATCCTACGGGATGTAGGGCACAAAATGAGGGACTCCCTGGTCAGGTGCCTACCCATTCCACAGCATTTTCATTCACTCTCACACTACAGACAATTTAGAAATGCCATTCAGACTCTAACGCATGTCTTTGGTCTAGGGAAGCAAAACAGAGTACCTTAAGGAAACCCCGGAAGCACAGGGAGAGCATGCAAACTCCATGCACATAGAACAGAGGTGGGAATCGAACCCGATCCTTGAGGTAAATGGCAATTGTGCAGACCACTACGGTCATGTCTTATGGGTTAACACAGATAAATCCTGAAGAAGGATTACTTCCTGATGAATGCCTTCGCATACTTCGTTGTATCTAAATAGTACAATGGAAAGCATTGTGAGGAGCAGATACAGGAATAATGCAGCAAAATAAATAAATAACACTAAAATTCTGGTACGAGGTGGTGTGCTAGTCCATTATAATCTTCCCACAGGACAAGATAAAAGAAAATATGCCTGATTTTGGTGCTACAGCTCAAAAAAAGAAACTCCAGGTCACCAAGGCTTCCTCATTGTTGCGCAAATAAAACCTGCTCTGCTCAGCATTTCATCTCTGAGCCTGTGTATCGCATACAGGCAATGAGCTCCTGACTTGGATTTACTGATCTCCCATCACAGTTATTCATTACACATGGATGAGAACAATTGATTCCCCAGGGTCCTGAGAATTATCGATTGTGCCTGATCTATCAGAGCTGAGTTATTTTTATAGTACATTCTTGAGTTCTTAGACCTTCCATAGAGCTGCAGCTTTGGATTGCTGGTGATTAAGACACTGTTGTCTGCGACATACAGTACTGTACGTGGCTTATTATAATGCCTTATAACACAGCAAAGGTGGATCCAACGTGATCCAGCGTCAGCACGTTGTACGGGTCTTGAGGGCATTAACTTCAAAAGAGCAATAAATAAAATGCTGGTAAAGGAACAACAATGTTGGTTATAGCTGCTGGAAATGAAAGTGATAACAGGAGCTAACACAGTAATAACCGCAATATTCCTCGCAATGAATAAAATGTATGGTATCCTTTAATTAATAAAAATGTTCATTTCTAAATGTTGGAAACCTTGGGTCCAGGCATTCATGTGGATGATATTTTGATATGTGCCACCTTCATAAACAATATTGCAGACTACTTCTTTATGGCAACAGTATTCAGGGTAATGCTCTCTGCCACGCGGCAAAAATATTTTAGAAGCCGTTTAAGAAATATAAAGAGTTCAAGGTGTTGACTTCAACAGCCTCCAAATTCCCCAGATCTCAATATGATCTAGCTGAACAAACAAGTCCGGTCCTTGGAGCACCCACTTCCCAACTTAAAGGATCTGCTTCTGATATTTTGATACCACAGCTGAGGTACCACCCAGAGGTCTTCTGGAGTCCATGCCTCAATTGCCCCTTTTCCACCGAGGCAGTTCGAGTGCTGGTTCAGAGCCAGAGCCTAATTTAGCACCAGTTCTTTCTTTTTCGACAGCCAAAGCACCGGCTCTGAACCAGGAAAAGTGGTTCTTAAGTAGCACCAAAACGTTGCTGGTCTAGACTTAAGAACCGCTTGTGTCAGGGGCTGTGGGCGGGGCTACTGTTAGCGCATTTGATAATGTACCTTAAGTATACTAATGTTTAATACACTTTTACTTTACTGCGATATGATACATTATCAGCACACATGATAGTAGGTAGCTACATGCTAAGGCTAACTTTTATCTGTGTTAATGATAAAATAACGTTATGTACTTTCTCGATTATAACCTCCATTTATACAGATTACATGGAGCTGCACGTACACGTTGGATTCGCTACGTTTGGATGCCAATGTATGTTCGCAAAGCCATGAGCATTAACAGTAAAGCAACATCCGCCATTGTTGATGTATTTCTGTTTGCCGCTGCTGCGCTAAAGTTGCTGGGACACGTAAGACGTATACAGTGACGTCAGACTCGGCTCTGTGACGGCTCTCTAACTGATGGAAAGGCAAACCGGTTCTTAGAAGGTTCGCCAGTGGAACCAACTTTGAACCAGCACCAGCACTAGCTCTGAACCAGCACCCGGTTCTTTCCGGTGGAAAAGAGGCAAATGAGTCAGAACTGTTTTAGTGGCACAACGGAAACCTTCACTCTAGTAGGCAGGTGATTTTAATGCTATGGCTGATCTGTGTATATTACACCAGCAACCCAAAGCAGGTTTTTGGAGATAACACTGTGATTGAGTTTACATTTATATTGTCAGAAACATTTTGGATGCTTGACATGTTCAATGAAAGATAACAAAACAGCCATAAGACCGTATATACTTTGTGGCACGTTGTGTTTGCAGAATATAGCCAAAGACTTTGGAATGTCACTGTGACATTTCAGAGGAAACAATACAACGAATAGTGCAAGCAGAAGCTGAACTGCTTGTACTTTGGTTCCTCCGGACCTGCCAAAAACGACACTGCTGCACGAGCCTGATGTTCTACTCCTTATGATTTTTTTGTTGTTGTTGTTGTTGTTGTTGTTTTTTGTCCTTCTTTACTTAAGTGCTATTCGCACTTCAACTTCCTACCATGTAGATAATATCACATAGTTATTTTAGAAACATCTCAAGAGCTGCTGCTGTGATTATGCTCATCTCAAGCCTCTTTTCACAATATGCTCATACTCATCATCTGATAGATCTTCATCATATTCACATATTGTGCGCCTTTTCATTATCCGTGTCCCCAGGAAGACCACATGATTCGTTTTGCGTCTGCTTCTTTGAAAGCTTTTACATGTTATTCTGTCTCAGGGAGGTTTTTTCCTCATCGCTGTTTCCTTTGGGTTGCTCATTAGAGATTTAGATCAAGACCAGTATTATCTACTGCTTTTTAGTGATGAAGTACAAACTAGTGATTTATTATTTTAAGAACAAAATTAACCGCAATAGGGGGGCACGGTGGCTTAGTGGTTAGCACGTTCACCTCACACCTCCAGGGTTGGGGGTTCGATTCCCGCCTCCGCCTTGTGTGTGTGGAGTTTGCATGTTCTCCCCGTGCCTCGTGGGTTTCCTCCGGGTACTCCAGTTTCCTCCCCCGGTCCAAAGACATGCATGGTAGGTTGATTGGCATCTCTGGAAAATTGTCCCTAGTGTGTGATTGCGTGAGTGAATGAGAGTGTGTGTGTGTGCCCTGTGATGGGTTGGCACTCCATCCAGGGTGTATCCTACCTTGATGCCCGATGACGCCTGAGATAGGCACAGGCTCCCCGTGACCCGAGGTAGTTCGGATAAGCGGTAGAAGATGAATGAATTAACCACAATAATACGCTTTACATATGGTGTCAAGCTACATCCATGTTTCCTACTTCACATTCTTAGACAAGAACGTGTACCTGCGTAGACAATACAGGAATTAGGTGAAGAGCGCACTTGAGGCTGCACCATTGCGCATACAGTTTTCTCCAGGCTCTGGCTGTGAAGATGAGAGGATCTCACCCTTCACCATATTTGTAGGAGACTCTTCATCTACTTTTTATTCTGTTACTTTAGTAGTTTGTCTCTTCTTACCTTCCAGCGCTTTCTCTAGAGATACGCCAGCACTCGACCCTATAATGCATCTGCTGAAATTCTTAGTTAAAATACAAAGTATAGATATGTAAATTTTTCAGGCAAACCTTCACTTCCTTCCTGACATCAGCAAACCATGTTTTTTTTTTTGCATCGCACAGCGGTTTTCAGATTGCAAGGGAGCTTGAACTTGCATTTCAAGCTCACTTGACTTCATCAATTCAAGGAGGCCTGGTGACAATTTGCTCAAAATGTGCTTGCGTCTCGTACACAAGTGGATGAGTAAAGGCTGGCGGGTAATATCATTGACTGAGAAGATGCTTTTTATCCTATTTATATGCTTTTTTGCACTTTAGAATGTGCTATGGGTTTTGCAGTTTGTAATAGCTCTTGAGTCAGGATGTTAATTCAACGCCGTATGAGTTAAAGTACCACTGAACTGAAAATGTGAAGGTCTTTTGGAAAATAATGAATATGAATCAATTAACTGTGACTTTTGTATTTGACATTTTGAAAGGTAGGATTTAGGCTTTATTTTCTCTCGCGTGAGCAACTGTTCATTTACAGCATTTATAGCATTTACAGCATTTAGCAGAAGCCCTTATCCAGAGCAACTTACATTTTATCTCATTTTTATACAACTGAGCAACTGAGGGTTGTATGGTGTGCGTATTTGTGTTACTCAGCCAGTGTTCGTGGGTCTGTTGGACCTGCTGCATTTTTGGGTTTTTAATTCAACACAATCAAACATTTGATGTTAAAATACTCTACAAATATTTACTTCATCCCAATTACAAGCAATATAAACAGCATATATGGTGAATATTTGCCCTTTACCTTTATTACATCACATTTTTTAATTAAAGTGCTACTCGTTTTTTGTTGTTTTTTAATAAAATGTAATAAAAAAAAAGAAAATCAAATTTAATCAAGGGGGTCACGGTGGCTTAGTGGTTAGCACGTTCACCTCACACCTCCAGGGTCAGGGTTCGATTCCCACCTCCACCTTGTGTGTGTGGAGTTTGCATGTTCTCCCCGTGCCTCGGGGGTTTCCTCCGGGTACTCCGGTTTCCTCCCCCGGTCCAAAGACATGCATGGTAGGTTGATTGGCATCTCTGGAAAATTGTCCGTAGTGTGTGATTGTGTGAGTGAATGAGAGTGTGTGTGTGCCCTGTGATGGGTTGGCACTCCGTCCAGGGTGTATCCTGCCTTGATGCCCGATGACGCCTGAGATAGGCACAGGCTCCCCGTGACCCGAGGTAGTTCGGATAAGCGGTAGAAGATGAGTGAGTGAATGAATGAATTTATTCAAGTTATGAGTGGGAAAAATCAACAGATTTACAAGGAAGCAAAGTTTTTCAAAACATTGATGTTTATGAATATGGGTCCCACAGACCCGAACAACATACAAGGGTTAAAGGCCTTGCTCAGGGGCCCAGCAGTGGCAGCTTGGTGGACATAGGAATCAAACTCACAACCTTCCGATTGGTAGTCCAACACCTTAACCACTAGGCTACCACATCCCCTGTTCAAAGTCTTTACTGAAACCTGCTTGGAACGTTTAATACATTTCTAAAAAGTGTAAGCATAATAAAATGTTTGGGTTTTCATTCTTTCATTTGTTCATCCTTGTGTTCAGATATCAGAGTAATTAATAATTGCCAGAGCAGTTATAACTCCAGTTGTCACCACTTTTGGAGGAAACTGTTTAAGAACAATGTTAGGATTGAACCGGAGTTCTCCAGACCTCATTTAATGCTGTATCACTATATCCACAATAGTATCACTATATACACATAGTATATAACTGTAGAAACACAGAAACTGTATGTTGATTAATATCATTAATTATATTTTACACAGCAGTCTTGATTCCACTGGAACTTGTTTTTTACAGGTATATACCTAACATTGACAGGTCTCTTTTCTTTCTCTTACAGGTTACAGAAACAAGGACAGGCCCTCTAGGATGCAGTAACTATGACAACCTGGATTCTGTCAGCTCGGTTCTGGTTCAGAGTCCTGAGAACAAGATTTATTTACAAGGTATTACAATCACAACTGACTGGCCACACATTGCAAAACTATGGTGTCTGAATAGCAAGTGAAAATGTCTAAATGTATCGAGTTATTTCTATTACACCAAAAGTCAAGTTTATAACAAACCAAATATATGATATAAAATATATTTTGATATGTTTGTACAAATTCCAGGCTTGAAAATGTCTTAACGTAGGTAATTTTTGCTCATTTTAATTGATTGTTTCTATAAAAAAGGAAAACAATCAAGAAACTGTAACAAGAAAGTGTGAAATGAGTAAAAAAGGCAGATATTTGTTTCATCATCTTGTACCTGGTTCATTTTACTCATACAATTTGCTAAGACATCAGATTTTACAGTGGTGCGCTTTATGAGACTGTCAGTATTTTAAACATGTCGATTTTAGAAAAAGGGGCATCATCCAAAAAATAACAGTTGAATAACATTTACAATTGAACTTTGTCATTGACTGACATCTTAGATTATATAATACATTGTATGTCACTTACTTTGGATTATAGTTACATTTAATAAAACACTGATTCCCTCCCCGGTGGCACGGTGGCACGGTGGCTTAGTGGTTAGCACGTTCGCCTCACACCTCCAGGTTTGGGGGTTCGATTCCCGCCTCTGCCTTGTGTGTGTGGAGTTTGCATGTTCTCCCCGTGCCTCGGGGGTTTCCTCCGGGTACTCCAGTTTCCTCCCCCGGTCCAAAGACATGCATGGTAGGTTGATTGGCATCTCTGGAAAGTTGTCTGTAGTGTGTGAGTGAATGAGAGTGTGTGTGTGTGCCCTGCGATGGGTTGGCACTCTGTGCAGTGTGTATCCTGCCTTGATGCCCGATGACGCCTGAGATAGGCACAGGCTCCCCGTGACCCGAGGTAGTTCGGATAAGCGGTAGAAAATGAACGATTCCCTCCCCAGAATGACATTTTTACCCAACTCATGCAACTCAAAAAAAACTGTGGAGGGCCCTGAGGACTGATTCGAGAACTCTGGCTGTAAATAAGCTAGTATTTGTTTACCTGTTTAGTTGCTTGCACAACTGTGTGTGAAACATAGACTATGATTCTGGTCCTTAATGAAAGGCACTTATGTCCTTCCCTCAGGGCTTCAGGCTATTCTGCCTCCCTACCTGAAGAGCCGATTTGTCCAGGCAGCCCTCAGCTACATCAGCTGCCACTCCGAAGGCCAATTTAGGTGTAAGGACAATGACTGCTGGTGCGAGTGCAGTGTGGATTTCCCCCAGTGCAACTGCCCCACTGAGAACCTGGAGGCCATGCAGGACAGCCTGGGGCACATCAGAGAATCCTGGGACCAAGCCAACCATGAGTTTGAGGAGTCAGGTGAGCCTTTAGATGAAATTGTATGTAGAATGTATTTTTGTAGATCATAGATTCAATCGAATGTTTGAATGTATTTTTTTTTTGTTGTTTTTTTAGCCACATAATAATGCATATTATATATCATGGCTTGTTGTTAGAGATTATTGATGAAAACAAAATATTTTACAAATTATCTTATATTATTATATATTATGATCTATAAGCTCAAACATTCTGCAATATTAGCAATTAAATAAATGGAAATATGGGCATCCTTATGGTACCAAAGATAAATGAATAAAAATAAATAGTATAATAATAATAATAATAATAATAATAATAATAATAATAATAATAATAATAATAATAAATAGTATTACTACTTATTTATTAATAGTAATAATAATAAAAAAAAAAAATAGTCACATTTAAATAGAATTTAAGAAGTCAATATTAAATAAAAGTCTGGGCTACAAAGTTCAGGTCAGTTCCAAGTTAGAACAATTCAAAAGGATTGTAGTTCAGAGATATTCGATCAATTTAATCAATTAATTGTGTATACACTCAAAATAAATGCTCCACCATGACTGAGTTCATTTCGTTGAAGTATTCAGTCCTGTGAATATAAAGAGTCACAATGTTGCATTAAGGATATCACAAGAAAATGGTGGGAAGTGCTTCCAGCGATTGATTATCATTGCAGTAAGACAGGATTTTAAACACGGCCTGTATCGATTTCCCTGCACCGGGCACGCAGCCAGAACCGGGCCGCTTTAGTCATTGGATCTCTACCTCCTGTAGCTACAACAGGCTCGAAAAAAACTTGTGCTTAATGACTGTGAAGTTAACAGAGAAGCAGTAATCACCCAGCGTAGTGAAATGATATCCCCATCACTTCTTGCTTCTTTGCTGAGGCTTCATTCTTTGTAGCGCTGCTGTCACTTCTAAAATCATCGCTCAAATCATGTCCTTTCTTTTTAGTTTTAATATATTACACATGATTAACTCCACTCCAATATTTAAATGATTTCAATTACCTTTTGGTTAAAAAAAAGCCAATTAGATGCCAGTGGGACGTTATCAGGATTTTATGGGAGTCTTTGATTTTAATTAGAGATATTGAGCAACTTTCTGCTTAGATATTATCTAACATTGACCCAGGGATATTATATGATGCCATTATTGATTTTGTTCTGGCTGTCAATGGAAATAATCTTCCATCAACCTGAAGTGTGTTTGCTCGTCTATCTTGTCACTGTGTTAATGTTGAGGATTTTTTATTTTTTCCAAGGCTATCTACAGTATGAAATGGCAGTATTGGGCTTTTTATTGACAATACCCCACTGAAAAAGAGAAGGGTCTGACAAGGCTCCTAATTCACTATTGACTTGATTTATTAAAATATACACAAGACAGTCATTTTTCAGAATTGATTTGCATTAATTGCATATACATCATATCTTCTCTAGCGCTAGTAATGAAACGATCAAAACTTCTTTAAGGTTTTATTAAAGGTTTATTTACACTGTTTTGTCCCCTGAAAGATTTTAAACTTAACAGTTTACAGTAAGCTCTGAAATCTGAATCTGACCCAAACCGTGGCATCTCATTTTATCTCTTAAAAGCTTGGTTTGCAGATTATCTTTATTCATAATATTTTACATATCCATTCCTATCCCTAATTTCAAGCTAATTACAGAGGAATTGTAAAAAATGTTGATTCATGTGGTTCGATTTTCATATAGAAGATGAGCGTAATGTTTTTAGCAGCGACTGGTATTTTCTAGGTGAAATAATAACAAAACAATTTTCCATTTCTTTTTCTGCAGAGCTCTAAATCACTCAAAACATCTCTCTCTCTATATATATAAATATGTTTATATTTTAACAGCATGCCGAGACTAGGGTGTTTAATTATGCAAATGAAAGCACATTAAATTAGACAAAGCTTCATTTGTGAATAAATGTAAATTTTTGAAACATTTCCAATGCAAAAATGACTTGTCAGAATTTCAGCAACCAGCTGGCATTAAAAGAATGCAAAAAAGAAAGGAGATAAAAAAGAATTGTGCTATTTTCCTGCCTCATATGGGATTGATTTCATTTTTTTTTTTTTTTTTTCTAATATATGGAAATCCTTCAATCCGCTGATCCTCATCACTTGTCTGGTTTCCAGAAGAGTTCCAGAATTTTGTGCGAAGATTACCGACATTCTACGCTCTCAACACATCTGCTATAAGATACTTTTGGAAAATGGACCCGGCTATACACCAGCGCTTTCAACTGCTGGAAACTAGCACTCGACAGCTCCTCAGCAAAGCACAGCGGATTGTCAGCAAGCTTTTCACTCTCAGCAAGAGGTGTCGAACTCAGCCCAAAATATCTGTGCCCAAAGAAAGGTAAGAAATGTCAGAGCATTGAATTTATGCCACGAGTCCTGCATGACAAGGGATAGTAATTATCTTTCACTGTATGAACACTTGCGGAAATAAATATATTATTGTAACCAAACAGAGAGACTATGCTCAAACTCGCTTATTTTTTAACTGTCCTCTGAATCTGCTTGAAATGTCTTTTCTGTGAAAAAAGAATAAGCTGAAAAGAAATGAAATGAAATGGAAATGCAAGTGTTTGAATTGGGTAGAAAAAAAAAAGCACAAAAACGCACAAAACTTTTGTTCCTGTCTTTGCAAAGATTCAAAGCAGATGTGATGCAAGGTTAGCAGAGGTCAGTCTTTTGAACATATTAATTAGGTAATGCGTTTAAACACTCCGTTCAGGTCATACGCAAGGTCAGTTATGGGTAGAACAATCATGTTAAAGCTGGTGTCTTGGCTTCCATCCCAGTCTCACTCAAATCACGGAGGATATCTGTAATAATTCCTAGTGTAACTGGATGAGTAGGTTTTATCTCTCCATCTAAAGACTGATGGAGTGGGAGTGTATAAAAGTGTAAGCAGGGAAAGATGGATTATCTTGCCGTTTGAAATACCGGCTAAGGTAATGGAATGCTCTTGACTGGAGGTGGTAAATGTAAAAGAATTGCTTTTAAGCATGAACAACTTAAATGGATCCAAAGAGGTCAATCAAAGAATAGGAGTTTAACCCGTTTTTCCTGAAAACGTATCTGACATTTTCAACAGGTCTAAACAAATAAATTATTTTATTGACGGAAGTCTGATATTGTCATGACGCGGGATGGGAACGGACCCAAACGCAGGATAGCAAAACAAACGTGGTTTAATAACAAAGGAAACACTAAACAACACACGGACTAAAGACAGGACAAGACAACAGTAGATTCCGTGCTGCACAAGGCAACATGGCACAGTTAAATACACAGGGTAATCACAATAGGAAACAGGTGTGTAGACAGGGAGGAGCAGACGTAGGCAGGGCAGACACGTGACGAGGAACGTAAACAGATGCACGTGGCCAAAGTTCGGGCTGAGTCCTGACAGATATAAAATTAGCCAGGAAACCGTTGCCTTTCAGTGTAAAATGTTTTTACCTCTGTTGGGAAAACCTTACACTGAATTTTAGTGGTTGAAGTTTATACCTTCAAATGTTAGATGCTTATAAACAAGCACATGTGGAATCTCACAGAGCAGATATTGGTTTGAGATCAACATTTATGTTGAAATATTTATCTGAAGAAAATAAAAAACCAGACAAGTTAAAATTAAAACAGACAAATTCTTAAAGCCCCGAGTGTCTACTTTTATATGTGGCCAATAACCACAACAATGAAGTGGGACATGACCAGGGTTCCCACACGTCCTGGAAAACCTGGAAATCCTGGAAAATTAATGACCAATGTTCCAGTCCTGGAAAATACATGGAAAATGAGAGAAAACATAAATTGTCCTGGAAAAAAATCTTGTTGTCCTGGAAAATTATTACTTTTAAATGTTCTTGATCATTTAAAGAACAGTTTACAACTGGTCGAAACAATTAACGTTAGTAACAGAAAGCGCTCTGTTCAGGGACGCTGAGTTTTGACGGGTTTTTTGTTATGCTGTTTAATCTCGCTGTGACGGATGACGCTGTCTTGTGTTGGCGGTTTCAGGCGCTAGGAATGGTTTAAGTGCTCGAATGTTTTCAGCAAATGGTGACGGGTAAGCAGGTTATATTAACCTTGTTAATCTGAATATCATGTGCAAGGGGAATGCACAGTAAACTAAAGCATGCATGACGGCGTTGGCCTGAGAAAGGAGAGGGTATTAATATGTGCAGTATATTAATATATACTTTTAAATTGTCTTTAAAAGTATAGTTAAGTAATAGCCATAAAGTGTACGTTGCTTTTAAGACTTCCGGAGAGAAGAAAATATTACTTTAGGCCGTGAATCTGTGAGCCTTGTCTTTTTTTGCTAAATTTGAAATGTCCTGGAAAAGTCCTGGAAAATGATCTCTGATAAAGAGTGGGAACCCTGATGACAATGAATTTCAATGAATATCTGTACAACACTGGGGCAAATTCCATCTTTTGGCCTCTGGTAAAAAGAACTACATAAAATAAATCCATTGTGAAACATGTTAAACATTTATTTTAAAATACACTATACTGTATAGCCCTATATATAGACATCACACCCATATGTGGGTCTTTCCCACTATTGTGTAGGATGTATTTGTATGTTGTTTTTGCCTTCACTGGAAGTAAAAGGGCCTCAAACCTGTTCTAGCATGACAAGGCTCCTGTGCACAAAGCAAGCTCCCTCCATGACGACACGGTTTGCCAAGGATGGAGTTGAAGATCCTGTGTCAGAGCTCCGACCTCAACCCCAATGAACCCCTTTGGGTTGAACTGAAACACCATCTACTGTATGCCACAGACCTCCTTCCCCTACAACAGACTGAATTGGCAGAAATCCCCACATCCCCAGATCTAGTATAAAGCTTTCCCAAAATTGGGAACATTACACCAGCTAATTCTGTAATGGGAAGTTCAACAAGCACGTACTGTAGTATGATTGTGATGAGTAGGTTTTCACATACTTGTGCATATAGTGCATTTGTGATATGTTTAGTGATTCTAATGCTAATTTTATTTATTTAATTATTTATTTATTTCCATTTTTAAAAGAATTTGCCTGCCATGCTAAATAAGATAAGTAGATTAGATTAGACATGGATGTGTGACATGGATGCCCATCCAGAGAGAATTTTTCATTTAAAAGCATTTTTAAGCGAGGACTTGGTTAATAATTATAAGACTTTCTTTTATAAGAATGTCTTCAAAGTCAAAAGATGAATAAAATAATTGGATTCAGTTTTCTAAAGAAGCACAATTTTATCTATTCAGATATGTGCTCATTAATTTGAGTGAGCACAGGCCATATTATCTTCATTCAAATCTCACTATTTAGCATGTCACATAACTCGACTCAAAGGCCGATTACAGTTTCCTGGCTTTACTTAATACATTCGAAGGATCTGACTAAAATGGCTATAGTAACAAGAGTGTAGAGTATCCTTGGTCTTTGAATGCATGCTACAGTATATAAGTTGTTCTGAAGACAACCTGGCACACATACCCTACATCATGGACATTTCAAAGAAGTTTTTTCTTTTGTGCTTTCCTAATATAAAGACATGTCTATCATGAAAACACCATATGGACAGAATTAATTTGGACAAATTTAGAAGGCAGGATTGCAAAGGAAATCTGTACGGAGACATTAAAGTTTAAAAAATAAATAAATAAACTAGTGGATTGAACAGCTGTCCCTGATTGTTACTGTAAATGTTGTCCATATTGAAATGCTGCCCTGTAAAAATACAGTCAACTCTACAATTATTAGCACCATTGTTAGGTAAAAGATAGCTGTACACTATATAGTCAAGCTTTTTCGATGGCTTTTAGTGGAGTTTAGGTCATTAGACTGGCTATGATGGAAGGTTGAATCTGCAATCATGAAACCACTTGTAGTGGAAGATTGTCCTATAGAAAGGTCTAAATTTGACCCAGCTGTAACGTCTTGTCAAAGGCAAGCAGATATTTATTTAAAATCTCTCTGCATATAAGAAGTAATTATAATCAAAGTCTTGTGTACCCTAACATGTGTTTTAGAGGAAAAACAGCCACAAACAGCCACATATACTCCAGTACTTAACAGTGATTAAGTTCTACAGTCAATTCTTTCACAACAAACTTGTTTTCAGTGTTGCCAGTTAGGGGCGTAGGCAAATCTGTTACATTGTGGTTGCCAGGTTTGATTTAATGACTCTACTGGGGTGGCAATATACTGTAGGCAGGGACAAAACACTAACACTAAAGTGACATTCTGTGAGGTCCCTGGTGGTCCAGAGGAAGGATCCTGGGCTCCATTCCCAGGCAGGAAACCAACCCAGCCATTGAGGGGTTAACTCTTAGTGCTGGTCTCAAGCCAGGAAAAATGGCAGGGTTGTGTCAGGAAATGCATCCGACATAAAACCTGTGCCAAATCAAATACGCGAATCAGATGATCTGTTGTGGAAACTCTCAACAGGATGCACCCGAAGGACAACAACAACATCGTGTGACTTTCCCTGACCTAGTTATGATCCTCCTCTAATATTAAAGGCACACTAATCATCTTTTGTTTGTTGTCTAACAAGCTCTATAAAATTTATAGTTAACATATGTTCGTTTCTTTGGATTTTGACTCAAATTTCCCATGAATATTCCAGAATCCTCCACAACTGTTACTGTACAAACACTATTTCCCACAATACAAGCTCCACCACATGTTTAGTAGTCACATGGCGTCTACTAACCGTCCTAAACAGTATCCAAGATTAGAATTAGCGTCCCAAAGGTACCAGAGGTACCCAGATGGTCTACTATTTAGGGTACATTTTTAAAGTCTGGATCTGTGTGAACGTTTAGCCCACAACTCCTTGCTGTCTTAAGGTAGAAAGGTAGGAGACATTTTAAAGAGATATAAATAAGATATAAATGTAGAATAAAGAATAATGAATGAATAAAAGCTGAATATATGTTTAGCGGAGCAGTGTGTATACTGTAAGTAGGCAACAATGCTCTGTTCCATTACATGACATGTCACTATGTCCCAGTGACAAATGTATGCACCTTTTTCTTCACAAAAGCGTACATACTTATAGTTCATGGCAATTTTAGTTTATTATATGCACAGTCTAAGGAGGAATGGCTGGGTTTTCATTTCACTGCAAGTTTTATTCTCCATATAATGCATGTACTGTAAGCAACAAATAAAATCTTGAATCTAGTATAATTGGCAAATTAGGAAGCAACAGATTCTCCAGAATTCTATACATAGGAATTCAATATATTGCCTTGACTTTTTGTTTTGTTTTTGTTTAATATTTGTGTTACGACCTTATTATAAGTTGTCTAGGGTAAGGAGTAACATTTATGGTTGTGGTATTTTTTTTGTGGGTGTAGTAATCAAAGAAATGCAGGGACAAGAAATAACCATGAAATGTGGTTTATTGTCCAGGTGAAAAAAAAAAGGGGGTAAATGGACAACTCTAACAAAAATATAAAAATGTTAAACCAAGAGAAAATGAGACGGTAGTGACGCCAAAGTAAATAAAGACAAATAACAAAACCAATACTAACTGTTTTAACCCTCTAACCTAACTAATGAAAATAAACAAGAAAAGAAAGTCTTCAGAGCCGAGCGCCGTACACTTCCCTACTCTATCCTACTTAACAAAACATACATGGGGTGGCGTACACCTCTTACTTAATATATCTAACATCGAGTTACCTACGTGTGGTACTATGGAAGTCGCGCAACATCTTACCTGTCCCACTTCCTCTGGTATAACAAAAATCAACAAACGGAGCAAAAGCTCCTAAGACAGAGAGGAAATGCGACCCCAATGTTTAAGGTAACAGCGTAACAAATTATCATACACACTGAGTAACGTGGCAATAACAGGAAAAGCTCCCCGAGCCAATCAGTAATCCCGGAAGTCAAGTCAAGTCAAGAAGTCAAGAAGCTTTTATTGTCATTTCAACCATATATAGCTGTTGCAGTACATAGTGAAATGAGACAACGTTTCTCCAGGATCATGGTGCTACTGTACATAAAACAAAGACAGGGCTAAAGACTTATACATAAAGTGTAACTGTGCAACCTGGTGCAAACAAGACAGACAAGACAGTGCAGGACAAAAGACAGTGCAGGACAAAAGACAGTGCAGGACAAAAGACAGTGCAGACACAAAGTTACAAGACAATACAAAAAGTACAAAAAATGCAATACACAAAAGACAATAAATAGTAAACAGTAACAGAAACAGCTCCGACCGACCAGTGTTAATACTGTATGTGAATACTGAATGTTCAAACAATATTTCGTGCAGTAACATTAGAATGAATACAGTTTCTTAGCAGCAGGTCCTTGGGATATATAAAATTGTGCAAAAAACAGCAAATGTCTGAAATATTATATAGTATGTGCGAAATGGCTGAGATATTGTACAATATGTGCAAAAACGGCTGAAATGTTGGGACAGTTTGTGCAAAAACAGCAGAAAAGGTGTGCAAAACAGCATGTAAACAGTTTGCTGGATTGTAAGCAGCATGTAAACAGTCTAATAGACACTTATATAACTTAGAACTTATATATATAAGTGTCTAATAGAGCGAGAGATGTGAGAGAGAGAGACAAAACCCAAGCAGTCCCACAAAACATTTTTTAGGGACGTAACAATTTGTTTTAGGATTTAGCCTTCTGCTTTGCCTGCTGTATGGACAATAATAAAACTCCAGATCGGTGCATACTTCATAATCTACCGTTAAGCTACTGAGGCGGAACACTATAATTATGAGCTGGATATATTGAGCTAATAACAATCCAACCAAATACTGGAAATAAAGAATATTAATGTTAATACGTTTGACCAATGTCAATTAATATTGATAATAACCTATTTTTCTGTTTTGTTCAGTGGACCTGAGTAAAATATCTCAAACATGTTGTAGTGAATGCAACAACAATTTAAACTAGCCCATTATTAGATTTACCAAAGTGTTCAGTTTCTAATCATGTAATTAATAACAGCACTACTACAATTACTACTACTAATAATAATAATAACATCATACTGAGGTGGTCCTATTGCCACAAAGCTTTATTTTTTTGTCGGAGACCAAATTTCTAGAAACATTCTGTAAGCAGCAGGTAGATAACAGCTATAAATTTGAACTTGGGACACCATAGAGAGAGCAGAGATAGGATATTGAAATAGGATTTATATTACCAATGACTTTGAAGACAGAAACATTTGTGTAAAGAAAATAAAAATACGTTTTTTTATATACACTGTTATTAAGTGGGGGGGACACGGTGGCTTAGTGGTTAGCACGTTCGCCTCACACCTCCAGGGTTGGGGGTTCGATTCCCGCCTCCACCTTGTGTGTGTGGAGTTTCCATGTTCTCCCCGTGCCTCGGGGGTTTCCTCCAGGTACTCCGGTTTCCTCCCCGGTCCAAAAACATGCATGGTAGGTTGATTGGCATCTCTGGAAAATTGTCCGTAGTGTGTGATTGTGTGAGTGAATGAGTGTGTTTGTGTGTGTGCCCTGCGATGGGTTGGCACTCCGTCCAGGGTGTATCCTGCCTCGATGCCCGATGACGCCTGAGGCTCCCCGTGACCCGAGGTAGTTCGGATAAGTGGTAGAAAATGAGTGAGTGAGTGAGTGAGAGTGTTATTAAGTGTATATCGCCTATAGTAGGCAAGGTAAAAACAGAAATATTTTTTTTAACAGATAAAAAACAGACAAATTCCTAAAGGCCTGCGTGACTACTTCCAAACGAGACATTAACCAACACTTACATATGTCATGAAAAAAAAGAAATCATTCTACTGCAACATCTTCCAAAGTGTTTGGCTTAGAGCTAATCTTATTAAGGATTTTTTGACTTGATGACCCCTAAAATCCGTTTGTCTTCTGTAAATCTGTAACCATGTTCCTTAGAGAAACGATTTGTTCTGTTATTGTAACTGCTAGAAGATCCAGCCATGACCCAGTTGCAGCTTCTTGGCAGAAAGAGATAGATTTTAATTTAACATCTGCTAATATTTCATGGAGTCCATGATGCAGCGTATTCTAACAAGGCTTCCAGGGTCTTTGGAGGAAGAAAAAACAACCCACTGCATACTGTGCTTCCTAAGAAGGATTAGGTTATTTTCTGTATAACCGTCCTTATTTTTACACTAAACTAACTACGAGCGCTGCCAAAAACCTCTTTTTTAGTCTCATTAGCCACATAACCCAGTTCCTACCCATGTTCCAGTAGTGCCTAGGAAACCCCTGGCACTTACATTTGTGTTTAGATGAAAGAAATGGCTTTGTTCCACCATGTCTTCCAAATAATTTGGCATAAAGGTGGCGTCCCTTTGGAGATTTGGGGTGAAAATTCTACCATTGTCTGCAAATCTTCAACCATGATCCTGGATGAAGATTTTTGCTTCTCTACAGATTTCTCAGTGTGTGTGGGTGTAAGAGAGCAAAATAAGCTTGCACAGCCAGGTTCATAACATATACATTATTTTCATTTTATAATTGATTGCTTTCACAGTGGATATTACCATTTATATGTCTATGTAGGGGGGCACGGTGGCTTAGTGGTTAGCATGTTTGCCTCACACCTCCAGGGTTGGGGTTCGATTCCCGCCTCCACCTTGTGGGTGTGGAGTTTGCGTGTTCTCCCCGTGCCTCGGGGGTTTCCTCTGGGTACTCCGGTTTCCTCCCCCGGTCCAAAGACATGCATGGTAGGTTGATTGGCATCTCTGGAAAATTGTCCGTAGTGTGTGATTGCGTGAGTGAATGAGAGTGTGTGTGTGTGTGTGCCCTGCGATGGGTTGGCACTCCGTCCAGGGTGTATCCTTCCTTGATGCCCGATGACGCGAGGCCCCGTGACCCGAGGTAGTTCGGATAAGCGGTAGAAAATTAATGAATGAATGAATGTCTATGTATGAACAGTTTGCTTTCTCTCATTAAGCTAATGAATTTAATGTAATTTTCATAAACTTTAGCAATCTGTACCAAAAGTTTTAAAAGTTGTCTGTAGGTTTTTTTTTTTTTTAATTCAGTATTAATATTAACCTTGATAAAAAGATATTATGGTATAAAGAGATAGAATAATGAAAGGATCTGGTTTTATCTGGCTCAATCAATAGAAAGATAGAAGCTAGCAATATTTAAGCAGTTATTGTTCTTTTTATTCGCATCAATTCCATTTCTGAACACTCTTCAAACAGGTAATCCTGGAGAAATCATTTCACTTTGGATTAACTGGATCAGACCGTGTTTTGTCTTTTCGCACATTTCCACTTCGCTCTGAGTGAAATATGCTGACAGACAGTTGAGATTTTCCCCCTCTACCACCCACCTTCACATTGACTGTCTCTCAGTCAAGCAAGCGCCATGAATATTTATGCATTCGCTTGGCATCACTTATGTGTTAAACCACGAGACCCTGTTTTTTTTTCCCTCACTGATCAGAAGTTCAGAGACATAAATACATAGTGAAAGCTCAAAGACAAAAACAAGACAAATGGAAATATAATGTCATGTCCAACTTTGTTACACACTGTACACACTCCATACACACAAATTACCCTGTTAATGCTTTAAACTACTATTTATTGAAAAGGATTACTCTAATATTTATTATATCTAATAGGTTCTACTCATGGGGGCACGGTGGCTTAGTGGTTAGCACGTTTGCCTCACACCTCCAGGGTTGGGGGTATGATTCCCGCCTCCGCCTTGTGTGTGTGTGGAGTTTGCATGTTCTCCCCGTGCCTCGGGGGTTTCCTCCGGGTACTCCGGTTTCCTCCCCGGTCCAAAGACATGCATGGAAGGTTGATTGGCATTTCTGGAAAATTGTCCGTAGTGTGTGATTGCGTGAGTGAATGAGTGTGTGTGTGTGTGCCCTGTGATGGGTTGGCTCTCCGTCCAGGGTGTATCCTGCCTTGATGCCCGATGACGCCTGAGATAGGCACAGGCTCCCCATGACCCGAGGTAGTTCAGATAAGCGGTAGAAAATGAGTGAGAGTGAGTGAGTGAGGTTCTACTAACTTTATGCCATGTTTGTCTGTAATTAATGTCACATTGTAAGAAAGACTGATTAACAACTTCGGAAATCCAGCGGTTACTTAGTTACTTTAAAGTTTAGGAAGTTCACAATGCATCATTGGATATAACAGAAACTAAAGGCTCGAATGAACACACTTCAAATCAGAAAAATGAACAGATCAGAATCCTTGGTCAAACAGTCATTGTGTGCCTTGTCCTTGTGTGCAAGTCCTTAATCCTTGAGCCCCAAAAATGAAGAAAAATAAATAAATAAATAAAAAATACAAGGAGAAATAATCCACCCCACCAAATGTGATGAATGTCCAACCATAAACACCAATCCCGTCTTCTCCTGAATCTAGATTCATCCAAAACCCCTTCAAATGAGAAGATTATAACCAACAATCTGTAACCAGTCCTCAAGATACAGATAATTCCTAACATGCATGCTACTGTATTGTACTATTTCCTGGTTTCGCTCTTATACTTCAGTAGGCCTTGCTCTTTCCTTTTTCAGACTCTAAATTGGTAGTTTTTGCAATTCCTACATCCAGCATTCATCATTCAACACAATTCTCAGGAATGTGCCAAATAATGGAAAATCGGGAATCATGAAATAGTTTCATTTTGTCGTAACCATAACTGGAAACTGTATTGGGGTAAGCTACAGTACATGTCATGCCTGCCTCATTCCTTTTTGCCCTATCATGATAGACTTTATTTGAGACCTTATATGAAATGGCTCAATCTGAATCTGCTTTTAAATCCCAAAGCATGAAATATTGTGTTTTACCCCCAGTAGTCTTCACTCACGAGCAAAGAACACTTCTATGGGGAATTTTAGTCTTTGTCAGCGATATAATAGTGTAAAGCTGGTTTAAAGAGACCATTCCTAGTGTCTGTGTTTAGATAATAGTTTGTAAGTAAGCTCCCATATAAGAGCCCTTTATTCATTGATAGAGATTCAAAAAAAAACTATTCTATACTGTAGGTCGCTTTGTATAATGGATTCAACTAAGTTCTAATAAGAGAGTATCTTGGGAACTACTGGAATGAGGCAGGAACACACCTACATACAGTATATGGAACACCAGACCATCACAAAGCACAAGGAACCCATTCATTCATTCATTCATTCATTCATTCATCTTCTACCGCTTATCCGAACTACCTCGGGTCACGGGGAGCCTGTGCCTATCTCAGGCGTCATTGGGCATCAAGGCAGGATACACCCTGGACGGAGTGCCAACCCATCGCAGGGCACACACACACTCACAAGGAACCCACACATTCACAAATTCATATAAACATAAGAGCAATTTAGAGACTCTGGAGTAACCTGCTTTACCATCCTTGCCTTGAGATTAGTTATTTCTGCTATTAAAATAAATATTTCTAATCATAATAGATCCTTAAGCATGGCTTAATGTATGCATGAAATATTAGTGTTCACTAGATAATTGAATTCAAGAATGGCTAAACCAAATGATTTATGTATTCAATTCAGCAGTACATCCACAGAATAGAAGGAGTCAGCGATATATATGTGCTGTGAGCACACTGACCACCATTTCTGATTTTCCTGTTCAATGCCCTGAAGAACTATAAGCGTTCCCATTAGAGCACTGTCTACATACCAAGATCTCTTTTCACGTGTGGTTGCAGTTCAGTGAGAGAAAAAAAAAAAATAAGGGTGTTGATGGTTGAGTTGGAGTTTGTGAGGAGATGATCAGCTGTTATTTATATCACAGCATGGAAAATATTATGCTGAGCATGTCCGGTTAGCACATTTGATGATGAATATTTATGATTATGCTTATTAAGGAGGGCAGTTATGCATTTTGTAAATAATGCATGAAATGATTTCAATTGTATTAATTGGATGGTGTGTGAGATCACGTCAATAGTATTCGCGTGTCATATTCATCCAGGTTTTAATGTAAGAAATATAGCACTTTTTTAAAGTTATTTTCCTCTCTCCACACAGATCTTACAATTACTGGCTGAACTACGTCCTTTCCCTTATGTACTGCGGCGAAAATAATCAGCTTGGCACATATATGGAAGAAAGGAGGGCTTGCTTTTGTCAGCATGAGACCCTGTCCTGTCAGGGTATCATTCCATGCATGGTGGGTGAGGGGCATCTTTGTTCTTCCTGCTCCTATGAGAACCGATCACGGTGTGCCAGCTGTAACCCAGGGTATACCCTGAGCCAAGGACTGTGCAGAAACGTCATCCCGGACTCCACCGATAACTACATAGGTTTTGAGACAGATCTCCAGGACCTCGAGTTGCGATATCTTCTTCAGAAACGTGACGGCCGAATCAGCATCCACGCCATGTTCATTAGCAATGACGTGAGGCTTAACAACTGGTTTGACCCTTCTTGGAGGAAGAGGATGCTCCTGACGCTGAAAAGCAACAAGTTTAAGTCCAGTCATGTGCACATGCTCCTTGGGATTTCCCTTCAGATCTGCCTTACTAAGAACAGCACCTTGGAACCCGTGTTGTCTATCTACATCAACCCGTTTGGAGGGAGTCACTCAGAGAGCTGGATCATGCCCATAGACCAGAACAATTACCCTGACTGGGAGAGGACCAAGTTAGATATTCCTCTTGACTGTTATAACTGGACGCTCACTCTGGGGAACAAGTGGAAGACATTTTTCGAAACTGTACACATATACCTGAGGAGTCGCGTCAGAACCCCGTCGGCCCATGGAAACGGCACAATCTTTTATGAGCCACTGGAATACATGGACTCGTCACGGAATCTGGGTTATATGAAAATCAACAGCATGCAGCTGTTCGGTTACAGCATGCATTTTGATCCTGAAGCAATCCAGGACTTGATCCTGCAGCTGGACTATCCGTACACACAGGGATCCCGAGATTCAGCCCTGCTGCAGCTGCTAGAGATACGAGATCGTGTTAACCGACTGTCTCCACCAGGCCAGCAGCCTCTGGACCTCTTCTCCTGCTTACTGCGCCATCGCCTAAAACTCTCCACTAATGACGTGGTTCGAATTCAGGCTGCTTTACAGGCCTTCAGTGCAAAGCAGCCCAACTCAATGGAGTATGAAACTACTAAACTATGTAGCTAATCAGACATTTTACTCTGTTCCTAACACTAAAGCATAAACCAGATCATGCTTTAAAGAATTTAAATCATACTTTTTTTTTTCTAACTTCAGGAACATTAATTGGACGACCGAAGTCCATGCATTGCTTTTTCATGTTTAAACTACATTCGAGGTTTATGGTATTTCAGTAGTAATGTACTTGAATTTAATTTCCATACTGATAATTATTATAATAGAGTAGACTAAATGTAGATCGCTGCAGTTTAGCTTTCGCTTCACAGTTTCGACAGTTTTGATTTCATCACTTGTGCATAACAGACAGTACTCATGTAAATTAGTGTAATCTGACCATCATTCTGGGACAAATCCAGACCTCTTCATCTGTACAGCTCTATCTGTCAGCCCTGTAACACTCGCATATTACTGTATCTGCTTCAGCAGCAGTTGAGTTTGATGGTAAAAATATTTCTCAGATATTTGTACAAATGCATTATAACTATAGGAATAATTTTGTTTAAAAGACATATGTCCTAACTATATGTTCTATGTGCTTTTATATTTATAAACATATTATTTGTGAAATATTACAGAGGTAATGACAATAAAAATGTACAGAACATGGGTTTGTTAATACACTAAATAAATGAAATTTTTATGCGCCATCTCTGATAATTGGGTTTGAATTTTCAGAGTTTGTTAATGCCGCGAATAAGGTCGAATACTTCAACAGCCTTTCCACATTTATCTGTTGTGATTTTCTGTGTTTTATAAGTTAACAGACTCTATTCGATCTCAGTTTAGTGTCATCCATATGATTTCCACAATGATCTGATTATATAAATCAGCTGTCACTATAGAATCACATTCTCTCTGCTTGTAGTGATTAAAGTGTAAAAGTTATGGCTTCGGATCGCAAGCTAGAGAATTTTTTTATTGACATAACAATTCATCAGTTCTTCTGGTACAGATGCTTGGCACATGCTGGAAATTAAAATAATAGAAGCCAGGGTAAACCCTGGAGTTCAACAAGACCCTTTGTTCGTCTAAAATACTCTCTGGTTCAATCTCATCTAAGCAGTGAATCTCATTGAACCTTGACTTCTCTACATAGACGTCTTTGGGCGTGAAAGAGACTTCTTAAGGGAACGGACTTTTCAATAGTTACTAAAGGTTAATTTAGGTTAATAGATGAGAGTTGATTTTGCATAACCATGGTGCTATACAGCATCAGGGGAAATTCTGTAAAAAATATATATATATATATATATGTATATATTTAATAATGAGCTTCCAGTGGAAGTTATTTAATCTCAATGAAAAAGCGTTAGTTGCATACAGTATGAATGTCCAACCACCGTCTAACCCTAACCCTAACTGTGAATGCAAACCCCAGAGATGATGAGACTTCACATCATTTCAGCCTGTATTCTAAGACCCTCCAGCAAAGTCATATGGAACAGTATCTGCAATGAACGCCACCTTCATCCAAACGTCTTTCCAGTTTCTCCTGGGGTAGTTACTGGTTCTGAAGGACAAGCAACCCTGATGGATTTCTGGGGTTCATACAGTACACTTTTAAACATTAAGGTTCTTAACTGGTTGTTTGTCAGGCTGTATGGTACTAGGAAGAACATTTAACATACATGGAACCTTTTCATTGCATAAAAGGTTCTTTGTAGAGAAAACAGGTTCCTCCTGTCGACTATAAAGAATATTCTTTATAAGAAAAAGGAACAAAAAATAGCAATTTGTTCTACTGTGGAATCACTCTGAAAACCCTGTTTTGGTTCTTCCTGGCACCTTTATTTTGAAAAGTTAAAATTACAGCTATGTACAGTATATGACTACATACTGTATTTCAATAATGGGAATGGTAGCTCTGATCAATTCTGATCAAAATGTTAGTCAGAGTTCAGAGCCCCAAAAGCACCAAGCTGCAGTTAGAGGATTACTGAAGGTAATCAAACCTTAGGCTCAGCTCTATACTGTCACAAATGCAACAAAACAAGTGTCAACAAAATGACCAAAATTCTAATTAAAAAATGTTAACACTTCCACCAGGGGGCACGGTGGCTTAGTGGTTAGCACGTTCGCCTCACACCTCCAGGGTTGGGGGTTCCAGTTGATTGGCATCTCTGGAGAAATTGTCCGTAGTGTGTGATTGCATGAGTGAATGAGAGTGTGTGTGTGTGTATGTGTGCCCTGCGATGGGTTGGCACTCTGTCCAGGGTGTATCCTGCCTTGATGCCTGATGACACCTGAGATAGGCACAGGTTAAGCGGTAGAAGATGAATGAACACTTGAATGAACAATAGGTACATTTTAATTGCCTGGCAGACACTTTTCTCTTGGGCCCTTGAGCAAGGCCGTTAACCCTCCCTGCTGCAGGGACGGTGTATAATGTCTTAAATTGCACAATAACCTCAACTTCCTAACAAGCTTCCTCTTTTAGCCGAAGTAACTTAAAACAGTCTCGAGCAGATATGGATTAAGGGTCTTGCTCAGAGCCCAACAATGGCAGCTTGGTGATACTGAAAATTCTATTCAGTAGTCCATATTTCAAATTCCAAGCAATAACTAGGACAGGCCCAATGTATGGAACTGGCATTCTGGGCTGCTACTGGATGCTTAAATGTCCTACTTTATCTATCTATACCTTAGGACACCATTGAGATCATCAATAGCTGGGTTGATTTTAAACCTGAACATTAAAGAACATTGCAATAGAACCTTGTAGTAGAATGTTCACAGTGACCCCAGGTTGCAGCAGCACAGATTTCCTGAAGTCTCATAACTTTTAAGTATTGCAAAAGAGGACAAGAGACTCATTTTATAGTGGAATGCCATAGTATGAGCTTGGTGTTCAGCCCACCTACAAGCCATGGTGATAAAACCATCACCCACTGGGTAAAACTCTGTTCCATAGCAGGTGAACAGTTGGACTGAGGCTGCTGTATGGCCTAAATAGTACCATAGGGAGTGTAAAGGGCACACCAGGGAATGCTGTGCAGTTAAAACAGGAAATGTCTGAGCTAGACATTGTGTACTTAAGATGGCCAAGACAATAAACACATAGCTGGTGCCTGTCTTTGGCTCCCAGGGAATTCAGACATCGCTCCAGCCTCAGAGCTGCATATTGGCAGAAATCCAGCTAACTTAGTAAAGTAAACCAATGTATGTTCCCTTAAGGCAAGACAAGCTGGCATTTTATCATCTGATAGTGTTAATGTTTTAATTGCTGCTTTCTCAACATTACGTAAAATGTGCAGGAAGAATGAAGAAAAAATAAATAAATGAAAATCAGGTATTTATTTAATTCGATGCCAATTTATAAAGAGAGATGAACGGTGAGAGAGTATATCATTATTTGATGTACTATGTAATGGCCATTTGTATCTGAGCTGAGTATTAGTCCACTGCCAATGCACAACGACCAAATTGCTTTCTGCATAGGTCAGCCAGGTGGACAGAAATCCACTTTGCATTGATAAAGAGAGTAACCTGTCCCCATCCCAGTCTGTCTCCAACATTTACACTGATAGATGATTGCCTAGCAAGAGAGACATGCGAAGAATCAAATCCTATCAGCTCACATATTTCTCTCACTATAGTTGCAAGTTCATTATAACTGGAGGTTGGAAGATATCTCACAGCTGGGATGTGTGTGTGCGGGGACGCACACAGCAATATCTAGTGTTTAATCACCACAAACAGTCTTCATACGAGTCTAGCCGGACACTGGAAATATTAAAGCGGTGCTTTAGGAGTTATTTCATTTTAATTTAGCACTAGAGATCTTTACTAAAATAGGTATGTATTCCAGGAGGTCCTTCACCCTTTTACTTCACTAATTTGAACTACAAATGGTCAAGACAGGTACCTACTCTCTAATATATTACATTTTAACAAGATGTGACAAGCGTAGAACTTTTACAAGGAATAATATACATAGTAATGTGCAGAATAATCCTTTATCGGTGATCCGTTAAATTGATGGAATAGACCTAAGAATAGGTTTACTGACCTTAAACGTATTGTCATCCTTGAAGAGAACCGGCATAATGTTAATTCATAGCATTTATTCATTCATTCATCTTCTACCGCTTATCCGACCTACCTCGGGTCACGGGGAGCCTGTGCCTATCTCAGGCGTCATCGGGCATCAAGGCAGGATACACCCTGGACGGAGTGCCAACCCATCGCAGGGCACACACACACACACTCTCATTCACTCACGCAATCACACACTACGGACAATTTTCCAGAGATGCCAATCAACCTACCATGCATGTCTTTGGACCGGGGGAGGAAACCGGAGTACCCGGAGGAAACCCCCGAGGCACGATGAGAACATGCAAACTCCACACACACAAGGAGGATGCGGGAATCGAACCCCCGACCCTGGAGGTGTGAGGCGAATGTGCTAACCACTAAGCCACCGTGCCCCCCTCATAGCATTTATTTATTTATTTTTTACTTCAATCTCCACCAACTTCTCTTTGACCATGTCTGATTTCCCAAAAAGTTTTTAAAAAAAAATGAACCAGTTGAAATTTTGCCAGGACATGAATACATGAGCATGTTATAAAAAAGGTTTTACATTTTAATTTTTGTTCAGGAATGGTGCCAATAATTCTCAAGGTTACTGGAAGAATGTAATCCTCAAAGCTAAGACGTCTTCTGTCGAAACACTTAACTTGTCCTTTTAAAAAATGAACCTTTTATGTTACAACATTTCAGACATCTGAAAGTAGAGCTCACAAATTCACACTGGATTCACCTTGAAATCTGAAATCCCCTCAACATCTAAGCAAAAATTGGTACCGGTTAAAAAGTTTTACATGAATTGAACATGAAACCCCATGCACATTTACCCAAATTTTCCCAGTGTAAAACTACTTTGATATGGAAGAGAGAACCAAAAAAATATGCCACAGGATATTAGAATCCAATAAACAACTTCAGAAAGCATGGTGTTTACCATCAGGGCTGCTGGTGGTGTGCCAGTCACTGTGAAAAAGCATTTTTTTTCTTGTACAGTCGATGCTGCTTGGTTTTCTTTTTTCATTCTGTTCAGTCAAAAGCATATTGAGTACAAATAAGTGCTGTCGACTCATATCGAGTACAAATAAGTGCTGTCGACTACAGATCTAACATACACAGTCCAAAATGTACGTCGAGTCGAGTTTTTATTGTCATTTTTCTATACAGTTTGTATACATTGGGCTGAAATTAGCTCTGATCAAATGCACATTATCTAGTGATGGTTAATATTATGAACAGCTCCATGAAGATTTCAAAGCTTTAGTGAGAAGAGCCCAAACCCTGTGATGATCCTGAGGCATCAAGAGATGCACCAGCTCCACTTGGATTCCGCTTCATCAAGATTTTGGATATTCATGGTGATCCCCGCACTGGCTTCCGGTAGCTGCACGCATCAGATTCAAAACATTGATGATTGCCTACAAAGCCAGAAATAGACCAGCTCTCTCTTACCTCAAAGACCTCATCACTCCTCGCACTGCACCTCGCACCCTCAGATCTACCAGCACTGCTCCACTGGTCCCACCATCGCTCAGGGTAAGAGGTAAGTATACAAAAAGATTCTTTTCTGTTCTGGCACCAAGGTGGTAGAATGAACTTCCCCAAAGGGGTCCGGACAGCTGAGTCACTGGCTATCATCTAACAACGGTTGAAGACCTACTTATTCATGAAACACTTCAACTGTGAAGTCAACGTTTCTCATTAACGTTTTAGACTCATGGTATCTTAAGTATGTAACCTAGTGAACCAGAGTTAATGTATCCAGTGATAGAGACTTAAGCACTTTTGTACGTCGCTCTGGATAAGGGAGTCTGCCAAATGATCTAAATGTAAATGTATAACAGTATATAATCACACCCTCCAGTTTCATTCAAATGAGGATGAGGTTCACTTTTGAGTCTGGTTCCTCTCAAGGTTTCTCCCTCTTCCATCTAAGGGAGTTTTTCCTCACCACAGTCGCCTCAGTCACCTCAGGCTTGTTCATTAGGGATACATACAAACACGTTTAAATATAAGTTTAATACTAATCTTGAACTTTTTTATAATATTAATCTTTTTGTAGTATATTTCTTATGTTCTGTAAAGCTGCTTTGAGATAATGTCCATTGTTAAAACCACTATACAAATAAAATTTTAATTTGAAAAGGTTTCTCCAGTAACATGGTGCAATATAATAATCTGAAGGAAGAAACTGCATGAGTGACAATTTAGAGGAATAAAGTGCATCATGTGACTACGTCAAAGACCGTCCCTATACAGTACATTCAAACTACAAACCATGGATGACTGCAGAGGTGTGTGTGCTACTGATACCCCGAGACACTGCCTTCAGGTCTGATGACAAGGCAGTCCGACGCACAGCGAGGGATAATCTGTGCCGAGCTATCAGAGAGATGATGCACAACTATGCTGAAAGAATCCATGGTCACTTCCTAAACACCAAGGACACACAATGTTTGTGGTAAAGCATTCAGGACTTCACATATTATAAAGCTATAGATGTGATGGTGAAGCCTCACCTTCAGATGCTTTGAACGATTTCTACAAACTGTATGAAGCACAGAAAAGGAACGACCCCAAACCCCAAAACTCCACCAACCAAGTAAAACAGTCTCTGTCCACTGTTACAGTCCATGTTCTATGTGTTATTGTTTATCGCATATGGTCCAGTGGTATGTTGTGTCCTGTTTGTGTCGCACAATGTTGTATATTTGTACTTTATTCAGTTTTGTATGTTGCAATGTGTTGAACCTCGAGCCTGAAGGACATTTACAGTATTTCCAGTGTACAGTATACAAGGTATACAAAGGAATGACCATATAAACCCAATTAAACTGACTATAACAGTACAGTGAACAAGACTACGCAACTATGACTAGAACAATTAGCATACAGAACAATGAACACACAAGACAAAAGAATAGAGTTGTGTGATGTAGTAGCCTAGTGGTTAAGGTGTTGGGATACCAATCAGAAGGTTGTGAGTTCGATTCCTACATCCACCAAGCTGCCACTGCTGGGCCCCTGAGCAAGGCCCTTAACCCTGAATTGCTCAGTTGTACAAAAATGAGATAAAAAATGTAAGTTGCTGTGGATAAGGACATCTGCTAAATAATGTAAATGACAAAAGCTGGGCTCTAAACTATTGTGTCATGAATAAAAGTAGCAGTAACATTGACAGCAAAAAAAAATCAAAAATTACATAAATAAAAAAATAAATAAAAATAGGCTTTGTGCAGGTGTGCAGTGTTACTGAGAGTAATCCAGGTGACCGTTATAGAGGCTGCAAGGGGGTTGAGTAATCTGACTGCCTCGGGGTAAAAGCTGTTGCTGGGACTAGTGGTGGCGGTACGGATGCCCTGGTACTTTCTGCCAGATGGCGGATAAAGGAGGGAATAATCCGTAGGCAGAACAGACAAAAATTAAGGTCGAAGATCCATAAGAGGGCTTGATAAAGTTACAAAAATATGAAGATAAACCAAATGAATCTTTTTAAACCACAGAAGAAAAAAAAACAAAACTGAGATTTTTCCACTTTTAATGTGATTTAGTAACTAACAGAATTCAAGTAAACATTCAGAAAAGTAATCTAACAAAAATTCTGCTTGCTAAGAGTGACATCTCTTTAATTAATTCTGTGTGAAAGCACCTTTTAGTTGTAACACAGCCATAACACATCTACAAAATTGATCACATCTTGATTTGGTCATTTTATTCCACACTTTCATGCAAAAATTCACCAGATAGATCAAACTGTGAGGCGAGAACCTGTGCACAGCCCTCAAGTCATCCCACAGGGCGTTGATAGGATTTAACACAATGTTACATGGAATAATAAAGCTATCAGTTATATTATAATATTATACAGCATGTAAATAGTCCTTTATGACTGATTAATTCAATTGCTGGAATGGTTCTAGTATCCTAGTAAAGTGTAGGCTTACTGACCTTAAAACTACTGTCATCTTTTATAAACATTACAATTTTTATCGTTCATAATATATTGCTACAAAAAAATGTGAAAATATATATTAATAAATAAATAATCAATATGAATGCAGAAATGCTGGAAATATTTTTTTTTTCTCTTTTTCTCTTGTTTTTATTTATCTGTTTCAATTGTCTGGATAGGGGGGCACGGTGGCTTAGTGGTTAGCACGTATGCCTCACACCTCCAGGGTTGGGGGTTCGATTCCCGCCTCCTCCTTGTGTGTGTGGAGTTTGCATGTTCTCCCCGTGCCTCGGGGGTTTCCTCCGGGTACTCCGGTTTCCTCCCCCGGTCCAAAGACATGCATGGTAGGTTGATTGGCATCTCTGGAAAATTGTCCGTAGTGTGTGATTGCATGAGTGAATGAGAGTGTGTGTGTGTGTGCCCTGCGATAGGTTGGCACTCCGTCCAGGGTGTATCCTGCCTTGATGCCCGATGACGCCTGAGATAGGCACAGGCTCCCCGTGACCCGAGGTAGTTCGGATAAGCGGTAGAAAATGAGAGTGAGAGAGAGTGAGTGAGAGTGAGTGAATTTTCTGGACATTTTTTGGACCATGGTATATTAAACAATATGGAATTTTGCCAGGACTTGAATACATAAACATTTTTTTTTCAAGGTTACTGGTAGAACGTAATCCTCAGAGCTAACACTAATCTTGTCTTTCAAAAATGGCATCTGAACCTTTTAAGTTACAGATTTTCAGACATCTGAAAATAGAGCTCAGAAATTCACATTGGAGTCACCTTGAAATCTGAAATCTCCTCAACAGCTAATCAAAATTGGTACATAATAAAATATATATATATATATATATATATATATATATATATATATATATATATATATATATATATATATAAAATAAAAAAAAAAGTCAGCCTTTGCAGCTTGGCTACATCATGATTTTAAAGTTTTATGAACAGATGAATTGAACATGAAACCCAAAGTTTCCCAGTGCAAAAGTACGTCAGTATGGATGAAAGCTTGCACAGATTTTTGATATGATTTGGATCTTTGACTGATTCATTTCAAAGATTTATTTTCTTTTTTGAATTGATTTTTTTTATCTGTGTGTCTGAGGTCTGCATTTCTTGACTCAAAATAGGTTGATATTTAGAGATATCCATGATTACCTTAACTAGAGCCCCAGGCCCAGGTGAAGAGAAGCTGAACCAAATCATGGTACTGCCACCACCATGCTTCACCCCACCATGCTTCACCCCACCATGCTTCACCCCACCATGCTTCACCCTTCACCCTAACCCAAATCCTTTTTTTTTTTGATTTGCTTCCATCTAGACACCATGCTCCAAGGCCCAGACTTGTGAAGAACACGAGACTGTAACAGGCAGCATGACCAGTACTTGCCAGGCATGCCTGCAGTCCCTTTAACGTTGCCATCTGTCTCTTGGCATCCTCCCTGATTAATACTCAGTCCTTTTCGTCAAATTTGAAGAGCTATCCTATTCTTGGTAACGTCATAGCGATGCCCAGTTTTGCACTTATTGACAATTAGCTTTATAGCAACTCGAAGTGCACATGCTTCATGTTTTTTGTAGACCACGGCAACAGAAGCCAGAAGAAACCAATACGATGTCATTAAAATCCTACATAAACAGATGGATTCCAAACTTGGAATCAGAATCATTTCAGTGATGACTTATGTATGCTAATTATTTTTGCACACTTCTGAAACCAGATCATTGTTCTTTTCCAACTTTCCCTATATTGTCTTTCTATTTGTTTTATTTATTTATTTTTTTGCCTGAATTTTATCAGCTGCTGTATCACATTAAAGATGGAAATAGTTTTGATATGATTCATCTTGGTTTAATTTTTTTACATTACAAAAACCTTCAATTTGAAGAGAATTGCATTGATTTCATATATCCGGTGTACATGACACTTACTGAACATTAAAGGTAGGGTCTCCGTTATTTGAAAGCCAATGTTGACATATAAAATCACCAAAACAAACACGCCCCTAACCCAAATGGGTCCCACCCCTGTATTGATAGCTCCGCCCACACATACATACGTAACCCAGGCAAATAATGGAAAGAAATGTGTCTTTATCATAGCTGAAGGGAAGAACAATACGATTGCAGATAAACAAACAAGCAAAAATGACACACAAGCATAATCATGTAAAGGACAAAGGCATATATTAGTTCTGTGTAACAAAGCAAAACCAACGTTACTCACCTATCGAGAAGGAAAAAAGCGCCTCGGCGTCTTAAGTAAAGTTGGTCACATATTCACAGATTGGAGTTTCCCGAGTCAATAACTCCTGAGCTAAACGCTGTTACTACACAAAACACGGTTGTAGCTGCGTCTCTACATTACTACGATAGAAAAGAGGTGTTATTTGTGTAGTAACAGCGTTTAGCTCAGGAGTTATTGACTCGGGAAACTCCAACCTGTGAATATGTGCCAACTTCCTGCTCCTTCAGTTCTCTCCAGAGCTGGAAAGCTGATCCTATATTAACACGTCCTACTTCTTGCCTTATTGTAAGCCTTTCTTCGCTTTCTTTCTTTGTTTTTATCCTCCATGTCAATGTTAAAACCGCTTTCTGCTAATGTCACACATGCGCACTGAACACTCTCTCCACCCATATTGACAAGACCCGCCCCTTTCTGCTCATTGGCTACAGATTTTTGTTTTGTTTTTGACCCGACTAATTTTTCTGAAGCATTTCTCAAAAATCGGAGACTCTACCTTTAACTAAATGATTAATTAAACTGTAAATTGAACTAACTAACTAACTGAAAAGTTGTCTACTCTCTACTCTCTCATTCCTTGTTGGAATAATAGAGGAGTACAAGTTTTGTACCTTGAGTATGTAATACCTAGAAAGGTGCTTTTTTACATTCAAAAGATAATTAGATTTCAATTATACTGCTTAAATACTATTATTTCACCAATACAGTGTTTAAAAAAAGGTACAGTTTTGTGCAAGTGAAATAATCCTCTGACGATAAGGTGAGTTTTGGGCGTAAACTATTCTTGGGAAGCAAATCTTCCGTGCTATCCATGTGAGGCCATGCACAACAGCAGAAGATGAATCAGCAGGGTGGAAAGCTCCGAGTGGAAGTAAAGTATCAGGATGAATCAGGCAGATCCAGAGGGCGAGAGGAGTCACAGCAGTAGAAATGTGGCAGGATCAGACAGCAGCATCACATCAGGCAGCAGGGGTACATGTATACCTTGACAAAGAGAGAGAGAGACAGACAGAGAGACAGGCAGACAGACAGGAAAGATTATTAGGAACGCTTTTATCCTACAGCGGTTTTCTAGAAAAGAAAAAAGTTGTGACATTTCAGACTGAAGTTCAGGCTTTCTCTAAATTCTCTCACTCACTCATTTTCTACCGCTTATCCGAGCTACCTCAGGTCACGGGGAGCCTGTGCCTATCTCAGGCGTCATCGGGCATCAAGGCAGGATACACCCTGGTCTGTTCATTTTTCTGATTTGAAGTGTGTTCGTTCGAGCCTTTAGTTTCTGTTATATCCAATGATGCATTGTGAACTTCCTAAACTTTAAAGTAACTAAGTAACGGATGGATTTCCGAAGTTGTTAATCAGTCTTTCTTACAATGTGACATTAATTACAAACAAACATGGCATAAAGTTAGTAGAACCTCACTCACTCACTCTCACTCATTTACTACCGCTTATCCGAACTACCTCAGGTCATCTCAGGTGTCATCGGGCATCAAGGCAGGATACACCCTGGACGGAGTGCCAACCCATCGCAGGGCACACACACACACTCATTCACTCACTATGGACAATTTTCCAGAGACGCCAATCAACCTACCATGCATGTCTTTGGACCGGGGGAGGAAACCGGAGTACCTGGAGGAAACCCCTGAGGCACGGGGAGAACATGCAAACTTCACACACACAAGGCGGAGGCGGGAATCGAACCCCCAACCCTGGAGGTGTGAGGCGAATGTGCTAACCACTAAGCCACCGTGCCCCCTGCTTTCTCTAAATTCAGGAGGTTTAATACTTACTTTTATGTAAGTAATCTTTAATATGTATTCTTTTGGTATGTTCTGTTTCAATCATTAAAAAAAAAAAGGAAGTTGATGTCTTAATAACTCACGTCTGTGCGATCATCTCTGCATGACTCCTTCAAAACTCTTCTCACTTCAGCTTGCAATTGACAAGACAATACTCTCTGCAAGCTTCAGCCTCCGCTGTCACTTGTTCTGCTTTTTACAGCACACCCTGGAGCACACTCATGACTATATTGGAAAAAGCTTTGCATGTATTGACAAGGACTTATGCCTGAGCGTAGATTAATGCTGATTTGAGCATATACCTGATTTCCTTATTGCTTTGTGTAATTAGCTGTCGTTAAGTCAATAAAAGTATCATAATGATAAACGTCCCACCAGCTACTGATGAAGGAAATAGGCACTGGAGAAACAACAAGGTTATTTTTGTTTGGAGATGTAAAAGAGAAGAAAAATTGGGGGATGTCTGGGATTGGCGGGTGAAAATTTCAATAAATTGTTATACGTAAATAAAGTTATACGTAAATAAAAAATAATGAATAAATGTATGAACGAATGAATGAATGAATACAGTTACAGAACAGAATACCAAGTTTAAGTACTTCATTCATTCATTCATTCATTCATTTTCTACCGCTTATCCGAACTACCTCGGGTCACGGGGAGCCTGTGCCTATCTCAGGTGTCATCGGGCATCAAGGCAGGGTACACCCTGGACGGAGTGCCACATCACAGGGCACATACACACTCTCATTCACTCACACAATACGGACAATTTTCCAGAGATGCCAATCAACCTACCATGCATGTCTTTGGACCGGGGGAGGAAACCGGAGTACCTGGAGGAAACCCCCGAGGCACGGGGAGAACATGCAAACTCCACACACACAAGGCGGAGGCGGGAATCGACCCCCCAACCCTGGAGGTGTGAGGCGAACGTGCTAACCACTAAGCCACTGTGCCCCCCCAGTTTATGCACTTGTTCACTTTAAAAAATACTTAAATATATTAATTTCATTGATTTTTAATCCTCATTTTCAGAATTTGTATTTCTAAGAAATACATACAGCTAGTGGCAGTCTACATTAAAAATCTGTCTTTTCTAACCTTCGCTCCTGCTATGCTTTATGCCGCCAGTTCTTCCAACAAACTAATTAAGCTGATTCTCCAATTATACCCTTCTGCCTCTGGCTCTCATGTGTTACAGCCCATTTCGGGCAAAATATAAACAATGAGCTAGAAATGGTGCAGATGCACTATGCAATCTAAGTACGCTCTTAACCATGATCATTAAAGGCACTAATGCGTGTGGTGACGTTTCTCTTTCGTCTTTCAAGTGCAAGCATTTCTTAAAAAAAAAAAATTAAAGGCAAAAAAAAACCATCAACAAAAAAAAAAACAGGTTGTACACCATATTTTTGGCCGTGTTCTTCATAGTTCACTACACAAATGCAATCAGGAACTCTACTAAAGTGATGTCTTCTCATCATTGCTTCGACCCCTTCGACATAAAATATGCACCCACTGAGCTATAATAACAGCACAGAAAGATATTGTTAATGGATGAAAGTGAAATTGCTCCTGCATTTTTTTTTTTTTTTTACCTTAGTAAGGCAAGGTGACATTATTAAGAAAACACAATTCTCCAAGGAAATTGTTCACTGCGTAACTTTTACAGTTTTGAGTACAAGGTGCCCCTGCAGTGCCGCCAGACGTTTTTTCAGCTCGCATTACCTATTCCTAAATATAAATAGGCAAAGTGCGGGTGTTTTATGGAAGCCCGAGTGTAGTACATGTAGCAACTAATTGACATTTGTGTGAGCTGAATATTTGTGGTGCAAATGTTTAGGTGCATGAATTATATTTATGCACATTAGCGTCTTCTGCCAGAGGGGGCAAGTGAACCTAATTTAGTGGCAATAAAACCAAATTAATAGAGTACAGGAATCCAAGCACCCAAAGTTATATTAACATCCAGTGCATGTAATAGTGAAAAGGGCTCCATAAAAAAGTAATGATTTTGTGGGCCAAGTTCCAGTGCAACCCTCTTGGAAGCAGTCAATGTTTCAATCAGCACTTATCATTTCCATTTGGATCAGGAAATATATGGATCCAGCCAGTGCTGACAACGTATTAATGCAACATATTTAACGATGTGAGGGCTCGAGATTTAGCTTTTATTAAAGAGATGAACACTGGAAGGAAGAGTTCTGTAATTGAAGTCCTGGTGGAGTTTTTCAGAGCATGCATTATCCATAACATATAATATCCTGATCATTAAATTATCTCTTCTGCGCATTTATCATAATTAGTCTATAAAGTGACAGAGTGTACTGTGTTATATTGATTAGTGTGTAAGATTTGTTGGACTGCTGCACCATGTCAACCATCCTATATCAAATAATCTTCTTGTCCTGAAGAGCTGTAGTACTGCATGGACTCGCTTTCATTGCCTTCATCCCGCACATCATTTGTACCCCAGTCATTCTCCATCTGTTTCCAGCCTCCTGGCATCATGAATTCTTCGCTCTGTTATATATTTATTTATTTATTTGATTTAGTCCTCTCCGTGTTAATGGTCGAGAAACCTTTTATTTCCCAGTTTTATTTTAGAAACATATGGCAAGAAAAGCTGACTTTGGAGATCTCAATTGTTCACTTGAATAATAACCAGCAATTACTCAAGGTTAGAACCTCGATTTTTTTTAATGTATGGGTTCAACTTTGCATAAGTTCGCTTGCATTTCCAAGAACAGCATGGATGCTAAAAGTTGTAAAGCAATTAAAGGAGTCTTCTCCTTTCTCTGACAGACTGGCCCAAAACACACAGCCAGCTCTATTCAGAATAGGAGGTAATTAAAATGGGAAATTTCCATGAATATATAATAATAGGTAGAGCCAAGTACAAAAAAGTCAATGCATTACCTTCACCTTGGTCTGGATTAATTCCTAGACCAAAAATTTCAGTCTGGGAAACAAAACCTTCTCAAAGTTTATTTCTCTTTTTGCATACATCTCAAGCTATATATATATATATATTTTTTTTTTTACTCCAGGGTTGTATTCATGAACATTCTTAGTGTATAGAGATTCTCCTATTGATGACATTCTAAGAAACATCTTAGAAATTTCGGCATTTTCTTCACATTTTCTCCCCTGTTAAAGGAACTCTTAAAAGTCCTCCTCTTTACTCCTAAGACTTTTTGACCTTATGAGCTCTTTTAAGGGTTAAAAAGCTTTATGAATAACTTTTGTCCTCTTGTTGTTTTCTTCTCTTAATAATGATAGTGATAATGGTATTATATATCGTCATGTCGGGCGGAAACCTCGTATGTCCAAATTTTGTCAATTTCATATTTTTTCACATATCGATGCTATTGGTCAGTCCCCACGTGGGTCTGTTATTTTTACAAGTTATTAACCAATCTAAAGTCTTGAAAATAGCTTGAGCGCAAATCTCATAACTCCATTGGACACTTCAACTGTCCACCTCTTCCTCACTCCGCGGGAGAGCTTCACGGCATATTTCTCCTCAAGAAGAGTCGCAACGAATCAACACGTCTTCTGAGGTAAATGTCTTCAAAACACTGGGCTCAAAGAAAAATAAATCTTGACCCCCGCTAGTTCTGGTGCTCGTCTGAGGACAGGAATTTAGCGCAAGACAATCCACTGCAACGCGGACTAAACCCTGTGCACTGCAGATAAGGTACGGCGTTTTTTTATTTCCTGAAAAACAACGTTTTTTATAGATACGATATATCTATATATAGATATATAGATATATAGATATATCGTATCTATATATATATATATATTTATATATATATTGGTGTGAAAAAATGCTGTAAACAAAGAATGCTTTCAGAAATATAAATAATGAGTGTTTTTTTCCATCAATTTACAAAATGCAAAGTGAGCAAACAAAAGAAAAATCTAAATCAAATCAATATTTGGTGTTACTACCTTTTGCCTTCAAACCAGCATGAAGTGATGGCACGACCCCCACAGAGCCCTGATCTCAACATCATCGAGTGTGTCTGGGATTACATGAAGAGACAGAAGGATGTGAGAAAGCCGACATCCACAGAAGATCTGTGGTTAGTTCTCCAAGATGTTTGGAACAACCTACCAGCCGAGTTCCTTCAAAAACCGTGTGCGAGTGTACCTAGAAGAATTGCTGCTGTTTTGAAGGCAAAGGGAGGTCACAGCAAATATTGATTTGATTTAGATTTCTCTTTTGTTCATTCACTGCATTTTGTTAATTTATTAAAATAAATGTTTAACACTTCACTTCCATTTTTGAAAGCATTCTTTGTTTACAGCATTTTTTCACACCTGCCTAAAATGTTTGCACAGTACTGTATACAGTATACAGTATACAGTATATATACAGTATATTGTGGCAGAATATATATATATATATATATATATATATATATATATATATATATATATATATATATATATTCTGCCACAATGCCATTTAGATATACATTAACATCTCCAAAACAGAGCTGAAATGCTACAATCTAATATGATCGGTCTTGAGCATAATCCCTACATGATGCTAAAAAAAGTGTGATTAGAAAATTAGCTATCACAAGCAATCACTCTTTAAAAAAATGTGTCATACCCAGCAACACGGAAAGCCCCGCCTCCTCTCTAAGATAAAAGTTGTTGTATTTTCCCCGCTCAGAGTTGCTCTGAGGTTGGTCCTGAATCGCTTCTTAGTTAGAAATTTTTAAGCTAAATTAGGAGCTCTCTGAGATCATTATTAGAATCTTGTATATATATGAATACAAGCCCAGGAGTGAAAAATTGGATTTAAATTGGACTGGATGGCTCAGTGGACATTTTGACAGTCTATAACTGATTACAAACTGAATTTATTAGTGTTAATCCGCTATGCATCTAACAACAAATTTGCCCAAGCATGACACTGAATTTCTAAAGAAATCACACTCAGTTACCATGGCTTTAGACATCTTTAGGCATTTTTTACTGCTGCATTTGTTCATCTGGATCCTTTAACCAGTGTGATTTTGCAGAAAGACATAGACATGATTAACAAGTACATAAACACATCTTACATTTTCACATCATTCAGAAGTAGAGAAGTGTCAGTATGTTATTGCCAAAATAAAAAGAGCATTTTATTGCCAAAAACATAATTTTTAAGCATGCATTATTTCCTGAGAATAGTTCATCCTCTTCTTACATTCATGTGATTTCCAAATGGTTCATTCGGTTTTACCGGCGGAATAAAAATCAATCAGGATAAACAAATGAATTATTTTATGACCCAAAGTCTGATATAAATCGTGTCAGGACAGCTTTTAGTGTCAGACGTGTGTTTCCTTCTGAACGTGCCTGCTATCACCGTTTACTTTCAAGATACAAACATTTGGGTAAATTTATTGTTTTTTTTTGGAATTCTCTATGAACATATTGCTGCTATATTCTAGGTATAAAAGAAATTCTTATGAAAATGTACAAATAATAAAATCTGTAACCGAGTGTCTGACTTTCAAATGAGCTTCATATTAAACAGTCGCCCAACATGGACAAAGCAAAACAAGCATATTTTTTTTGGAGTCTGATAAAAAGAGTTAATTAAACTTTTACTTCAGAAACTTTGAGTTCACCTCGAAATTTTCAGAAGATATTCTGATGATTGTCAGTCCACAGTAATTGCCATGCATTAGTTATGTCATGGGGGCACGGTGGCTTAGTGGTTAGCATGTTCGCCTCACACCTCCAGGGTTGGGGGTTTGATTCCCGCCTCCGCCTTGTGTGTGTGGAGTTTGCATGTTCTCCTCGTGCCTGGGGGGTTTCCTCCGGGTACTCCGGTTTCCTCCCCCGGTCCAAAGACATGCATGGTAGGTTGATTGGCATCTCTGGAAAATTGTCCATAGTGTGTGATTGCATGAGTGAATGAGAGTGTGTGTGTGTGCCCTGCGATGGGTTGGCCCTGCCTTGATGCCCAATGACGCCTGAGATAGGCACAGGCTCCTCGTGACCCAAGATAATTGAAGAAAATGAGTGAGAGTCATTAAGGCTTTAAGTTCTAAAGCTGGCTTTCCATTCTTAGATTTTTAGGCTTGTGTTTCTGATGCAGAAGAAATGAACACATCGTTAAATAAATAAATAAATAAATACATTTTTGGTCCTAGGACACATAATGTGATGTTCACTGCCAAACAGTGTAGTTCCACTGAGACTAAAACCAGCGTAGGGGAACTTCAGAAATGTCTCATTAAAATCTCCTTTTAAAACCTAATATGACGCTCATTTAAACCCCAGCAATAGTAAAATGTCTCAGGATTACACAAAATTCCTGGGACAGCTTTAAGCATGGCAATGGAGAAATGCAAATGAAACATGCAACATCATAAAGAAAAGAAAAAAGTTTTTTATTACCTCAGGCTCAGTGTGAAGAATATTCCCATTTAGCTTTCCTATTTGCTGCATGAGCCTGCATTGTATTGATTATGATGTAACCAGGATGTAGAAATGTTCTTTAATTACTGATCTATCATTAGAGGATTGTATAATCTGACAGGAAAAACATATTAAAGCGCAGAATTCTACCAAGCCTTTAATGGGCTCATTAAATAATAATCTTAAAATACGGCTGCACAATGTAAAACAGGATGTAGTCATTTCTCAGTGCGCTTTCCTTAATATAAATAACTTAATTTTTGTATGCATTCAATGTCTCAGGTGATGATCTAAATAAACATGTTCAGAATTGACACTTCTGGGGTTTGAAAAAAGAAAGAAAGAAAAATGGCAAATGATACAAAACGGGATATAAATGTACGTACTAATCAAGTGCTAAATTCAATTCAATTCAATTCAATACATCATCTCAAAGCAGCTTAATAGATCTATAAAAATAAAAAACAAAAAGTTTATTATACAGGGGGCACGGTGGCTTAGTGGTTAGCACGTTCGCCTCACACCTCCAGGGTCGGGGCTCGATTCCCGCCTCCACCTTGTGTGTGTGGAGTTTGCATGTACTCCCCGTGCCTCAGGGGGTTTCCTCCGGGTACTCCGGTTTCCTCACCCAGTCCAAAGACATGCATGGTAGGTTGATTGTCATCTCTGGTAAATTGTCCATAGTGTGTGATTGTGTGACTGAATGAGAGTGTGTGTGTGTGCCCTGTGATGGGTTGGCACTCCGTCCAGGGTGTATCCTGCCTTGATGCCCGATGACGCCTGAGATAGGCACCCCTTGACCCGAGGTAGTTTGGATAAGCGGTAGAAAATGAGTGAGTGATTGGGTGAGTAAGTTTATTATACTGTACAAAAGTTCAAGATTAATATTAGACTGATATTTAAATGTGTTTGTATTTATCCCCAATGACCAAGCCTGAGGTGACTGATAAACTCTTTTAGATGGAAGAGGAAGAAACCTTGAGAGGTACCAGACTCAAAAGTGAACCTCATCCTCATTTGGGTGACACTGGAGGGTGTGATTATAAATACTCTGACAGTGGTGTATTGATTAGGAGGTTGTTGTCTTCAAAGACCACATATACTGTAGATGGTATCTTTTCACTGAAGGAGTAAAACCTTCATGAAGCTGAACACAACTGAAGCTGGCACAAAACACATTAACACAATAGGGCAACAAAGCAGAAACAAAGAAATAGCAGGTCAACATTAACTGTAAAAATGGGAACTGCTGAGAGGAGGATTATGTGAGATAATCATAACTAAGCAGTACAGGATTGCAAACTCAAATGTAAAGACGGATCTTTTTTAAAAAAAAAAAAAACAACGATCGCTAAAACCTAATGTTTGTACGGGATTTTGTCAGTTGATGAGGACGTTTAGCATGTTTGTTTGGCTCGCCCTACTCATTACCATAAAAATAGAGTGCTCTGCAGGTGGACGTGTCGAGATCAGCGCTAATGAGCCGAGCCAGAAAAACTACCTATGCTTATTTTCATGCATCAGAAAATACTTGTTTCGGATTTAAATTTGTTCGTTTTCAAACTTCACGGTCATTATAGACATATATGCCACCTCTGTGCTCAGTATGTGCTTAGTTTCAGTTTATTTTTAAGACGAAACCCAGACGTTCAGAGAGTGACACAGTGGATTTACTGGATTTGGGTTTACTATATTTTACAAAAGCGTAGCATTTTTTCTTATTTAAAATTGCAAATGGACACAAATAAAAGGGTAAAAACCTGTAACAGGTTTGAACGAAGTCGTCCTCTTTTTTCTATTTTTCTGACTAAAATAACGGAGTATTTTAACTCGTTCTTGTTGCTACAGTATAAGAATGAAATACAAGCGATCCCTCGGGCGCCAACGTCGATTCCCAAGGGTTAAATCGGTGAGGATAAATGAGTCTGCTGAATTGTAAATGCAAATTTGAAAGTGGTTTTCATGTTTTAGCTTAAGGTTCAGTGGGTAAATCAGGCTTCTGAAACACAAAGTGCATATGAATTATTACATTAATAAAAACAGCACATTAAAACAATGAGAAGAGAAAGAGATTAAAAAAAAAATAAAAAATCTGTGAATCTTCATCTTTTAGAATGTGACCTAACAATTTTGGCTTATAATGGAAAGCTCCCCGGTGGCTGCACTACTCATGTCGATTGTGATAATTGCCGTGCTTTCATGCAAGACCAGGCAGGAGACATTTTTCAATGCAACATACAAAAATACTAAGAGATTTGCCTTTTTCCTCCCAGAGGGAAATGTTGAACAAATGCAGTGGGCTGGAAAATCTTTTTTTGTTGTTGTTTTTTTTTTTTTATAGACACATCCCTAGTTTTCCATACAGTAAACAAAGCAAACAGGAGTGGGATCTTAGCTCTCAGTGAGGAGCATTTTTGGCATTGAATACTTTCCAGTCTTTCGTCCTTGTCTAGCTTAGATCACTGCAGTGACTCATAGTATACAGTGATTGGCACACAATACTGGAAGGGGACTGCTGGCATTTCTAAACAAAATGAAATCTGCGCTGCTTGTCAGCACATTCCCCCTGCAGTTAGTGCAAACAAGCAGGTTCTCCTAAGAATTTTCTGATTTGTAATTGCTTTTCATTCATGACACTTCATGGACTTTTCCAAACTGCCTCCCTATTCTCCTTCTCTTTCTCTCTTATATGTATGTGTGCTATGACTGCCGGGCAGTTCCTCATTATTTGTATTCTCCTACCTGCCAGCACTAATGAGAGAAGGGACCGGTGCCAGTGTGACAGAGTTGGTGGATTAATGCCCGAGCAGCAGCGGGTGAAGTTTGGGGAATACAGCAGGCTCGTAGTTCATTACACCTGATATATGACATTTTTAGCACTGTGAAGTTCACTTTAATAATAAAGCATAATAGTAAATACTCGAGACTAATCAAAACTCCAACCGAGAAAGTGGGCTGACTAGAGGGATTGCAGCTGAGGCAAGTCTGTCTTAAGGAAGAAAAAAAAAAAGTAGGTTGCCGCCTTTTCATCTACTTTTTATTAATACATAAAAGAAAATGTTTGTAGTGCAAGCAACCGAAGAAGACTAGCGTACAGCATTCGAAGTCGGATTAAAGTTTAAAACATATTCTGTTTCACTCGCGATAACGTAATAATTCTTTCTTCCTGTCCTTTCCCTTTCTTCTTTTTGTGCATTTGTAATGTGTTTATTTTGTAATGCAAACACACAGTATGGTTATGCAGATCACGTTAAATTACTTTGATTATCTAGTGCTTTACAGAAAGCAGAACAAAAGCTTTAGCTTTATGTAAAATAGTGGAAAGTAACAAACTACACGTTCTCCGTAGAGTATTTGAGTTCACCGTAACAGTCATCATGGTATTTTATATTCCAAAAATATTTCCTTTTGAGAACTGTGACAGAGTAAAAAGTAATAATTCAGACTCTAAGCCAATAAAAACACAATAGGAGCGCATTTTACATAAGTCACTATTGACATTAGGCAAAAAATAAAGCAGCTTCATGTCAAAGGTCTTTACTCTAGATTGTTTAGCAGCAGTGTGTGAGAGAGTAAAGACTGATTAACATCTCTGTCTCAATTCCATCAGTTTCAAAGAAAACTGCATGATAATGATCTGTAAAGCATACAAGAATGTGGAGATCTTTTTATTTCACGGCCAAACATTTAACCTCCGGAAATATGCGCAAGCATCCGTTAGCATCGCTGATTGATTTAGACTAGCTAGCAAGATGATTTGATGTTTAACAATATGCAATCGCTATATTCATTTTATTTCATGTTCTGTAGTAATCTGAAAAATGCATAAGGAAATGCATATTTGCTTGATAGCTAACAGTGTCAGAATTAATATAAGCTAGCTAGCAAAGGCTATCAGGCTCTCAGTGGCTTCCTAGGTTCTACTGGTGGGGTAGCCTAGTGGCTAAGCTATTGGTCTACCAACAAGAAGGTTGTGAGCTCAAATCCTAGGTCTACCAAGATGCCACCACTGGGCCCCTGAGCAAGGCCCTAAATCATTAATTGCTTAGATGTATAAAATGTAAGTCTTGGTAAGGGCATCTGACAAATGACATAAATGTGAATGTACTGTACCTAGCAAGCCACTTAAAACAGTAGCATTTGACCTATTTGCTAACCAGCTAACAACATTTAAAAAAGAAATAGTGAAGCATTTTCTTTTACTTGATAAATGTTTTTAATTATTGCTTTTATTTTTACTGGCATGAATTATTATTATTATTATTATTATTATTATTATTATTATTATTATTATTATTATTATTATTATAGCAGTATTATTCCTAAAGACAGTCTGTCTGTTTTGTAATCTTTCCATCACTGGTTATGTCACACTGCTGATGCACATATTCATGATCATTACTGAGTCTTAATACAAACAGAAAGAGGGAGGAAGAGGAGAAAAATACAGGCAACAAAACACTTAACATCATCAAAGCACTGTATTATAAGATGCATTATACAGCGTGTGACACCAATAATATTAAATGCTAAATTAATGGTGTTAACAGCAGCCGTGTTCATCCTCCCCAATGCTGCTGGTGTGAATTTTACGAGCCGACAACGCACAGCTATTCCTCAGAAGAGCCGCAGGCTTTGAATGCAAAGACAAATCATCCTTTGATATGAAACAGATTGTTTCCTTAAATACCTGCTGTGTTAACGAGGCCCCGGTGTTGCGTTTGGATTTCTCCCGTCTCTCTTTTCTGTGTCCAGGGCCTGAGTGGCTGGCCCAGGGAGGCCCAGGCTCACTGAGTGATTAACTAAAGTTTGGAGCTGACAGGCCTGCAAGCCTCTGAGGAGGGACAAGCTGGACTAATATGGGGCTCTGTATAACAAGACTGGACAAGTGATGGAGGGGAGAGAGTGAGGGAATGGAATGCCTGAGTATACAAGAGAGACTCCCAGGCAGGAGATGAGAAAGAGGGAAATAAATAAATAAAAACTAGAATGCTGACAGCAGAGAAGTAAGCCCCTAATCAGCACAGTCCTATCAGCTGCCTGAAAGCAGGACGCAGGCGAAGCTTGGAAAGATCCAGGTGGCGCTTGCACGGTTTGAACGTTTCACTGTTAACCTCGTTCCTTTGTAGGTCTTTTTGATAGGTTTATCCTGTTATTCATTAGTGTGATTGTTCACAGTTATCTGACAGGGACATTGATGTCTATCAGTTATTGTACATTGTGGTGACAGATCCTGTGTCGGACAGCAAAGCATTTCAAAACAGATTAGATAGAATTGAGGAAGAAACGTTTTGAGTGCTGTCAGTGATGCCTGCCGTTTCAAACCGCACACACAGCTGTATACATACAGTATAGTAATTCATAACCCCACACCATTCCATCATTCTTTCATTTACTTTATTTATTTCATTCCTTTTAACCTACCTTAAAAAAAGAGATAACACTCTTTTTTACACTCTCGTGTTATTAAATCTGCCATTTATTATGAGCTGAAATAATTAGTACCACTTGACAACACGATTCATTAGAGTCCATATGAACTGGATCTGAACATGTGATATGATTAGGGATAAGTATCTATTCTGTAAAGGATTAAACGTTATAATCTGGAGCTTTCCTGATAAAGTGAAAGATAAAAAAGAAAGGTTGATGGTCTTTGGTGTGTGTATCGTTATCTACTACACTACACTACACTACACTACACTACACTACACTACTCTACACTACACTACACTACACTACTCTACACTACACTACTCTACACTACACTACACTACACTACACTACTCTACACTACTCTACACTACACTACACTACTCTACACTACACTACACTACTCTACACTACACTACACTACACTACTCTACACTACACTACTCTACACTACACTACACTACACTACTCTACACTACACTACACCGCACTACACTACACTACACTACTCTACACTACACTACTCTACACTACACTACTCTACACTACACTACATTACACTACACTACATTATACTACACTACACTACACTACACTACTCTACACTACACTACATTACACTACACTACATTATACTACACTACTCTACACTACACTACACTACTCTACACTACACTACATTACACTACACTACACTAGACTACTCTACACTACACTACTCTACACTACACTACTCTACACTATACTACACTACTCTACACTACTCTACACTACTCTACACTACACTACACTACTCTACACTACTCTACACTACTCTACACTACACTACATTACACTACACTAAATTACACTACATTACACTACACTACATTACACTACTCTACTCTACACTACACTACTCTACACTACTCTACACTACACTACATTACACTACACTACACTACATTACACTTCTCTACACTACACTACACTACACTACACTACTCTACACTACACTACACTACGCTACTCTACACTACACTACTCTACACTACACTACACTACACTACACTTCTCTACACTACTCTACACTACAATACTCTACACTACACTACACTACAATACTCTACACTACACTACACTACACTACTCTACACTACACTACACCGCACTACACTACACTACACTACTCTACACTACACTACTCTACACTACACTACTCTACACTACACTACATTACACTACACTACATTATACTACACTACTCTACACTACACTACACTACTCTACACTACACTACATTACACTACACTACATTACACTACACTACACTAGACTACTCTACACTACACTACACTACACTACTCTACACTACACTACTCTACACTATACTACACTACTCTACACTACTCTACACTATACTACACTACTCTACACTACTCTACACTACACTACACTACTCTACACTACTCTACACTACACTACATTACACTACACTACATTACACTACATTACACTACACTACATTACACTACTCTACTCTACACTACACTACTCTACACTACTCTACACTACACTACATTACACTACACTACATTACACTACACTACACTACATTACACTACACTACATTACACTACTCTACTCTACACTACACTACTCTACACTACTCTACACTACACTACATTACACTACACTACACTACATTACACTTCTCTACACTACACTACACTACTCTACACTACTCTACACTACACTACACTACTCTACACTACACTACTCTACACTACTCTACACTACACTACATTACACTACACTACATTATACTACACTACACTACACTACACTACACTACTCTACACTACATTACACTACACTACATTATACTACACTACACTACACTACACTACACTACTCTACACTACATTACACTACACTACATTATACTACACTACACTACTCTACACTACACTACATTACACTACACTACATTACACTACTCTACACTACACTACACTACTCTACACTACATTACACTACACTACATTATACTACACTACACTACACTACACTACTCTACACTACATTACACTACACTACATTATACTACACTACACTACACTACTCTACACTACACTACATTACACTACACTACATTACACTACTCTACACTACACTACACTACTCTACACTACACTACACTACACTACACTACACTACTCTACACTACATTACACTACACTACATTATACTACACTACACTACACTACTCTACACTACACTACATTACACTACACTACATTACACTACTCTACACTACACTACACTACTCTACACTACACTACACTACACTACACTACACTACTCTACACTACATTACACTACACTACATTATACTACACTACACTACACTACTCTACACTACACTACATTACACTACACTACATTACACTACTCTACACTACACTACACTACTCTACACTACACTACATTACACTACACTACATTACACTACTCTACACTACACTACACTACTCTACACTACACTACACTACAACAACTGTTCTCCTTAATGTAGAATTAGATAATGTGTATACTGTTTATTTACATATATTTTATTACATAAACTGCAAAGTAGTTATTAAATAGTACAAAGTATTTATATCTCTTCTCTCTTTTTACTTTGCGAACCCATAAACTTGAGAAATTGAAACCAAATGTCCAATTAAGTTGAAACTGATGAAAAATGAAAGTAATATGATTGAATTTTGTTTATATTCAACTACCATTGTAATAAAATGTACAAATGCCATCTATGACCATTAATCCTAAACTTTAACCTGTTTTCATACAGTCATGTTGTCCTAACTTTACAAATGTTAGACCATGATGCCTCATGATGCATGAAACTCTGGGAGAAATTTCTCAGAGTTTCTTTATCTCTGTTATTTTATATGCTTAACTCAGCTTTTTTCCCCCTGATCCATTAAAACTCGTTCCACCATGTTCTCTGACATCTTCAGGACATTTTCAGTCCCCTAAGGACAGTTCCACATTGACTGTACTTTTCTTGCTTAGCCAAATCTGGCTCCATCTCTGTATCTCCTATTCATTAAAGTACATATCTCAGTCAAAAACCTGACTTTTGACTATATTTCATTTTCTTTTTTCTTTTTTTTTTTTTTGTAATTCTGGCAGATTAAGTGAAATTAAAAATAAACCATGCTGTACATATCGATATAATGTTTATAGTTAAGAGCTGCAGTGATGTGAATACTGCAGAGACAAGTGGACACTCCAGTTGCTCATTATCTTGTATAAAAATTCAGATTAATAGCCCACAGGGCAGCTCATATGCTCATTGCTCCTCTGACTGAGTGGATCTTGTAGAGATAGAGAATGTTTTCCCCACTGAAAACACTAAACTCTAATTTGTAACCCGGTTTGTAGATGAGGAAGCGCTTGTTTTACCTCCTGCAAGTATGCCACGAACACAATTCTGTATTTAATATGATATACAAAAATTCCCACACAGAGCATGACTTATATAATGCCGTTTATTAGGTTTGGATGCGGAACAAAGAGGAAGCAAAGTGTAAAACTGTGTAGGCAATAAAACTGAAGCTGTCTTGTACAAATAATAGCATCATTTTCACCCACTGCATGTGGTTCTGCATAATGTAACATCCATGGAATTATTTAAGCTAAAGAGTTGCCTAGTACACTGACATTCCAATCTTGGTGGATATTTTTAATCGGTAAAAACAAATTAATTATTTTATGGCCCCAAGTCTTAAATGAAATGAGTCAGGACACTGTTGGCTTTCAGTGTAAGATATTTTGGGATATCTGTTGGGATAAACATACACTTGAGATTTTAGATGTTTATGAGCAAGCACATGGGGCATCTCAGGGAAATTACATTTTTTACATTTAGATGCCATATTACATGTGACATTTTACACATCTGAGAAATTGAGGACTAAATGCCTTGCTGAGGGGCCCAGTGATGGTAGATTGATGGAATTGGGATTTGAACATACAACCTTCTGATTGGTAAGCCAACAACACCTTAACCCCTCCCCCACACGTGACCATTTACTTGAAGATTTGTGTGAAAAAATAACGATTTTCCATATGAATATATTGTCCATTGTAAATACTTAGGAAAAAATACACATTTTTAAAGATCTAAGTGTCTATTTTCATATGAGCATCATATTAAGCACCACTCTGGAGTGTGACATGACAAAGACATTCAATGCTGGACATGGACACAACAAAACAGGCACAAATTTCATTTTTGTCCCCAGGTTAAAATAATTCATTCTCATAATGAATTATATTTGAATAGATTTTTTTAATATATATGTTGATTATAGTAACGGATGGTTGGCATATTTCAGACATTCAAGTTTTTGATGATGTCGCAGGTGTTTCTGATGACTCTAACATGCAGATCATGTTGCTGCATGCAATGATAAATATATACAGAAGACTTTATCAGGGCCCTCAAGTTTTGAAGACAGGCAAGAGTGACATTTCCAACCCCCCAACAACCCCAGACCCAACCCACCCCACCCCCCACTCAAATACCAAGTATTTGTTCAATTTCCATTTATTAATATGTGTGTGTGTGTGTGTGTGTGTGTGTGTGTGTGTGTGTGTGTGTGTGAGAGAGAAAGAGAGAGAGAGAGAGAGAGAGAGAGAGAGAGAGAGATTATGACTGGTGGTGTTTATTGTAAGTGTTTGTTGCCTTTTTGGACTCCTTTATCATTTGTAATGTTGCTCCCATTTAAAACAGTTCGGCTCAAGTCCAGCCATTTTTAGGGCCATGATTGAGGACAATGTCCCGTCCAGAGACAAGCTGTTTCGTGTTGAGGTTTTCTTCAAACCGACCATCAAAAAAACCTTTAATGAATATGTTTTTTTTTTTTTTTTTTTTTATTGGTTGTTTCATTAAATCTTACCCAGGTACAATAGTGCTATTTTCTGATTGGCTATTGTGTATCCTCTTTTTTTGATTGGCTGATAAGTGAAATTCTTCATTCCTTCGCATATCCCAATTTTAGAGGTTGGGGTCAGGTTGGGGAGCAGAAAGGGTTAAGGGCAGTGATTAAGGGCCCAACAGTGGCAGCTTGGCAATGCTGGGGCTTGAACTCCGATCCTCAAATCAACAACCCAGAGCTGTAACCACTTGAGCCGCCACTGTCCATAATTAGTAAAACCATGCAATGGAAAATGTTCTTGGTCTTCCAGATCTTGCTTTAACTTATTTCCTTAACTCCCATTTATTTAATTAAATTTTCAATGGTGGAAATTGTGAACTAAAAATTCTTTCATAACTTGTTTAAAGCCTTCTTTTGTTTTGTAGAAAAAAAATTAGGTTCATTTCTAGACTTGCTGCTTTAAGGGCACATGGGTGTTGTCTGTTAGCCCCTGGGTTGAAGAGTCAGAGAACTTATTAAATGCAGGAATCGCTATCCCTAATGCAAATTTCCTAATGTCCAAAATTCCTAACTCAATTAAGGCATAAACATGTATTTAGCCCTAAAGTACTGGGACTTGGATGCGGAAGGGTGTCTAAACTTTTACACAGGACAGTATTATTATTTCATAGTTCTATATACTGTATAGTGGAACAAATATAGAGTAACCACGCATTAACATTTGCTGAAGATGTTTTCTTTGCTTCATAGTACTTTCAAAATCAATAAAAAGGTTGCTATTTTTTATACCACAGTAGATTACTAGCAATTCCACTTGCATTTAGAAAAGAGGAAATAATTAAACCGATAAGTTCAATAGAAAACATTAGTCTGGAAAACATATACATCTTTGTGTGTACTGATAAACCAGCAGCTGTTTAAATGGTGATAAGGGCAAAAATATTATGCTGGAGATTGCAACCTCATTGCAAACAGAGAAGCGTTTCCCCAGAACGCTGGCTAGACAAAATAAATGTTAGCATAAACGTTTACGGTAGGTCAAAGGAATTTCAAAAGGGTTTTTTTTTTTCCTTAAAATAAGATGATAATTTAACAATCTGAATTAAATCTCGATTGATTACTATGTTAATCATTTACAGACTTTATTCAGTGATTATTGTTTACAAGCCACAATGCCATTATAGTCTTTCCATTAAAGAAATACTGTGCAGATGTTAAAGTCTGTAAACACTGTAAAAAAAATCTCCACTCAGCAGTCTTTGATATGCATTCGTTTCTAGGCAGAGAGACACAAAACGTGAGCTGAATATATGCTTCTTACTGTATATAAGATCTTCAGACAGCTAACAATCCTAGAATGTGAAAATTGTTCTCAATGCAAACTAACAAAGAATTTACAATACATGATGTTTCCCTCAAGGAGTTTAACAATCTGAGTCAAATCTCAAGTGATTACCATGTTAACCATTTGGAGTCTTTATTCACTGATTCCGAATTGTTTTCTAGTGTTGTTTACAAGAACAAATGCAAAGTAAACAATCTGAAATCTTGTAAAAACATCATTTATCTACTGAGACGGTGTCATTTTCTGACTAACATTTGATCATCAAGGTCTTGGCTATGTAAATGTTTCAAAGCATTTTTTTTATAAAGACATATCATGGCTTTTTGATTGCATTCAATCCTGCCTCTCTTTGCATAAGTATTGACCCCCTTGACATTTTGTTCCAACATGTGTGTTTTTTGAACTGGACATATAATTCACAGTATTTTTTTGAAAGTGGAGTCACTAAGCCATATTTTTAATGTATTTATTTATTTACTTGATTTTTTTTTCATAGTGCTCTGTGGGATGTTCTGGTTTGGAATACTTTTTTTTTTATTAAAATAGCCTTGACTAATAATATTCTAGTAATAATATTTATTAATAAGTATATTATAAGACTAATATAAGACTAATAATATTTCAAACTATATTAAGCCCACATCCCGCAGACACCCCCACCTACACACACACATTCTAATATTATGGCTATTCTTTGTAGCCCCTTGACATATAATATCAGTATCATAGTGAGCATTATATTAATGTTAAAGTTATAGTAATATATAGAGTACTCAGTAGAACTGGTGCAAATAAACTGGTTTCAAATAAGAAAGAACATTGAATTTAATTTATACCTGGAAGGCAATTACTACATTTGCTACATTACTACAATTATTAATGTTTACTAATTTTTAATACACTCAAAAGTCTTGCATTTTTACCAGTAGCTATGCACTGTACACATTTTACCAATCTTTTGTAAGCATGCCTATTTTCATCTTGAACATATATATATATATATATATATATATATATATATATATATATATATATATATATATATATATATATATACACCCACATTGAGATTTTGCACATAGTCCTTCCATTAAAGAAAAACTGTGTACATGTGGAGACTGTAAATACTGTAAAAACAGACGAAACTCTCCACTTGGCAGTCTTTTCTATTCCGAGAGAAACAAAGCGAGAGATGAATATATGGTTCTTATTTAAGAGCTTCAAAGAAAGCTGACAATCCCAGAATGTGGAAATTGTTTTTGATGCAAACTAACTAAAAATTTACAGTACAGTACGTGATTCTTCCTTCAAGGAGTTTAACAAGTTGTGTGTGTGTGTGTTTGTGTATGTCTGTGTGTGTATGTGTGTGTATAGTGTGAAAATCTAAATAAGATAATGGGAGAGAATTGTGGGAAAGGACTTGATAGAAAATTGATCTTTGGTTGCTTGATTACTCACGTTATCACTAACAGGAGAATTCTCTAGCTATATTCCTAGAACAATACACAATACATATCATTTTAAATAGGTATGTAATAATGCCTTATATGCATTAAAAACTCTGCAATGCACTAAAAGTTATTCCTACATCTTTATAATGCACATGCTACTATTCATTACAATGTGATGTACTTATAATTGTAATAAGAAAACAGACTTGGAGCAAATGCAGGTAAGTTTATTAACATAGTTCCAAAGATTAATTAAATTTGTATGGCACTTTTAACAACAAATATTGTCTCAAAGCAGCTTTACAGAACATAAGAAATATAGTACAAAAAGTTTATTATTAAACAAAAGTTCAAGATTAATATTAGACTTATATTTAAATGTGTTTGTATTTATCCCCAATGAACAAGCCTGAGGTGACTGAGGTGACTGTGGTGAGGAAAAACTCCCTTAGATGGAAGAGGAAGAAACCTTTTGAGGAACCAGACTCAAAAGTGAACCTCATCCTCATTTGGGTGACACTGGAGGGTGTGATTATAAACTCTTATAAACACCGGAGAGTGTTATAATGAATAATGTCCTTTCTACAGTCATATACAGTCTGACAATTGTGTACTGATTAGGAGGATGTTGTCCTCAAAGACCACATGCACTTGGTGTCTTCTCTATGAAGGTCTGAAATCTGGTATGAAGCTATGAGCTGGTATGAAAAAGAAAGACAAAAAACAGTGATCAAGCTGTGGTCAAAACAAGGTGGAAACAGAGTAACAAGGGCATAGCTAGGTCATGGGTCATAAAATAAAATAAAATAAAATAAAATAAAATAAAATAAAATAAAATAAAATAAATAAAAGAGAGACAAAATATTAAACTGAAAGATCACTTACAATAGGCAGCAAGCTTGATAATGGCATAGACCAACAAATCTGAAAGATCAGGGAAGGTGCTTTTACACACTAACAACGACAAATGAATCATAAAAAAACAGGTGAACATAATTAGAAGGGTGGCGACTGTGACCTTGTGAGATGGCTTGTGGGAAGGTGAGTCCGGTGAGGCCAGGCTTGTAGGCCAGAAGTGACACTAATGACACTAATGACCAATGCAAATTACATTACAACTGTCATTACTGTTTTTGGTTCATCCAGAAATAGACATTAATTTTCTTTAAAAAAAAAAAATAAAAAAAAAAGTAAAACAGTAAAAGTGTACAGAGTGTACAAAAGTGTAGACAGTAAACATAAAAATTAAGATCAATAAACAATAAAATGAAATAAAAAAAAAATAAATAAAAAAAAACATTGGATAAAAACTGGGCAAAGCAAACATGAAAATTATCCAATTGCTTGGGAGAATAAATGAGCTTTTAATTGGATTTCAAAATGTCCACCATGAGGGAATGGCTTTATTAAAAAAAAGAAATACAATTAAGTTGTTTCATAATCAGAGCAGAGAACAGAGGGGCAAAAAAAGTCTGGTCATCTTTAAACCTCATTCGGGTCCACAGAATAGTTAAAACCTCCTAGTTAGAAGATCTTAAGATGAAGGTTAGAGGTATAGTTTGGTGTTATACCATGTTGAGATTTCAAAACAAATAAAACAATAAACACTATTCACGTGTAATTGTGAACTTGATCCTTAGACCTTTCCCACTTCTGCATACCGGTTCCTAATGTATCATTACCACGTCCCCTTTTTATACCCGTTGTGTTGCTTTTGTCTTTTGTGTTTTGTTCTTTGTTTTATGTTCCTGGTTTCCTGTATCTTGTTTTGTATTTAGCTGCCCTAGGTTTTCCCTAGTGTCAGGGGCGCCCCCAAGGGGTGGAAAGTGGTGGCCATGGCCACCCCTGTATAAACTCTGGCCACCCCTGTGGCCACCCCTAGTATGAATTTAAATTTGAATGCATAATGAAATTTCACAATAGTTCATGAAGTGAAAAATAAATAAATAAATAAATAAATAAAATGAATCACACGCTGCAACTGGACTACAGCTTTAATGTCATATTGTTACATTAACCAGAAACAAAACTAAACAAGTATAACACACACTACACTGATTATTTATTTTTTTTTGGTGGCACCCCAAGATTTGCTGTGGCATCCTCTGGCCACCCCTATTAAAAGTTTCTGGGGGCGCCACCGCCTAGTGTTTCCTATGTGTTGATTCTGTTATTTTATTAAAACTACTGTTTTTGCAATCCACACATTTGGGACTGAATATTTTCCTTGTCAGAGAACTAGTCACTATGTACTGCTGACATGGAGAGAGTAGCCTACTGCCCTAGACAAAGTCTAGAATTAAATGTAATTTTTGTAATATTTGTATTGTTATTAAATGTTACAGTAGCGCTATAATTATTCATAGGTTATTGTTAGTTATTATTAGTTACTAACCCTAAATTATTATTACTAACCCTTTCTGTATGAAAAGCAAACAAACTACAGTAGCACTGTATATTCTGTACATGACATACATAGTATAAGTATGTAGTATATACTTAAACACTGTATATATTGAAGGTTACTAGGTTGTTAAGAGCTATATAAATGACTATATAGTTCAGAGAGTAAATAGACATCACTCCTCAGAGCTAGCTAGCTAGTTGCTAACGGCAGAAAGACTTATAGTTTTGTAGTTCTCTTGATAATGGTCATTGGTTTTCTAACTGTTTTTGGTTCTCGAGAGTTTCGGTTATCAAGAGAGTTTTGGTTATCAAGAGTTTGCATAAATCATGATTGTGTTGTTTTCCAGTAGTAAGCCAGTTACATTCTTATATTTGTCCAGAATGATTCTGCAGGATTCTACACTTTACAACATGATAGCCCGCTAAGCTAGCTGAACTTATTTCTTCTATTAAACACCAATTGTCAAACAGCACTTATATTTAACAAAAGTTTAGAAGTTTTCTAAACCAATACTTAATGTAAATCATTGTCCTGACTACTTGTGAGCTGAAATCTTTGAGTTTATCTTTGAGCGTTTACTCATGTTTATCAGGCAACGGTGAAATCTCATTGCTAAGTTTAGCCATCTTGAAACGTCTGACAGTGTATGCCATTTTTTAGGGAATATAGAAAATATAGAAATTTGGTTTAGCATACATTGAAAAGTTAAAATAAAAGTGTGGCTTTTGAAATGGATTTGATGTTATTCAAACTGAACCATGACCTTGATTTACCTGCTTATGACATGGTCTTGAACTGATCCTTGCTAGTTCTGGTCTTGAATTTGACATTGATGATCTAGACTACAAGCCTACCAGCAAACACAAACAGCTCATTATTTGAGCCTTCTGAAGCATCATTAGTATTATTTTTTATTACTATAAAAAAAATCATTACCAACTTACAACGTATTCTGAGCACTGTTGTAATGATTTATTAATGTGAGTTTCATAGAAAGATTTAACTTAGAATTCCTTTGACTAACCCTCAAAAGACACATAAGCCCTGTCATCATTAAGTGAGATATTCGAGTCATGCAACATCAGCGTCACTTCAGGAGGTCAGTGCCGATCTGAATGGGTTTTTTCTCATCTCATCTCATCTCATCTCATCTCATTTCCTTGTTGTTTTGTTATGCTCTACTGATAATGCTGTCATCTTAGATGTTTTATTTCTAGCTATAAAAGATTGAAACATTAAATCGCATAACTTTATTTAGTTATTCATCTTTTCGGTGTCTACATCAAAGCTCAAAATAAAGGAGTGTAGTTACACGAGGAATGTAGGTCTGGACCTGCTTGGGGAATTGAAGACATTAAACTAGTTTTAAAACTTCAGTGTTACAATCCTGATGCCAAAACAAAGAGAAAAATAATCTATTCTGGTATGTTTGTATTGTACACAAACCCTGTGTAATTACTTTAAGTTCTGTATGGAGCGGTTAATAAGTGTGTATTTGAACTCTGGGGAGATGTTTATGTGTTTCTGTGTTTAGGAAATCTTTATGCTTTCAACTCTAGAAGTATCCAGGAAATCATTTTTATCCAAGAATTCATATCTTGTTTTATATAAATTACATTACATGGTAAAGTTATGCTGTGCAAGGCTTATGTCACGTTTGCGCCGCTGATTAGCTCTCGTAACAATTAAAAATAGATTTTTATTGTGCAGCATTGGATCTAAAATTTACATATTCTATTCAAATATGTGTTCACCCACCTCAGGCAGCAGGATCTCATTTTCTTTGCTGTTAGTGGCTGTACTTTGCTTTTCATAGGGAACAGTGTTGATATGTATGTATATATTTAGCAATCCTGATAAGATCATGGGGAAACTAAGGGGGTTTTTACACCTGGTCACTTCATGCGTTTTCTGTGATCCGATCCGATCGTAAAAAGACCAGGTGTAAATGTCCTCCAAAACGGTTTCGAGACGGATATAAATCCGATCGCTCAAACCACTTCAGGAGGTGGTCTGGGACGCATTTCAGATGAAACTGGACAGGTGTAAATGAATGTGGTTGTTCAAGCCACATACACCAGCGCTATACTCCTCCCAAACGGAAGTACGTCACTCGCAGGTGACTCACGAATCGTGCGTCGCGCCAGAAACAAATATGTTTTCCCACCAGCGCTGGCTCCGATCTTTCACCCAGGTGTCTCGTTGGGCCTTAAAATGCACTGCTGCTGCCAGCGAAAATGCAGCAAACAGTAAATGCTGTTTTTTGTAGCAACCGCATACACCAAAGCGTGTTCTATTTCAATTACCCCGGAAATGAGGTAAAATATATTAGCATTTTGGGGAGTAGAAAGATCGGATTGCTATCCGATTCGCTGAGACGCATTTATGTGGCCTAATGTAAATGGAACAGTTTTAACAAATCAGATAGCTATCGGATCAGAGAAAACACATGAAGTGACCAGGTGTAAAAAGGCCCTAAGTGTCACATCTAGGATAGGAAGGAGACAGACCTGTACGCAGGATAGCTTCAAATGAATGTGGTTTAATAAATAATAAAGACAACACAGTAAAAGACGATAACTAAAACAATACAAATGACAACACTTAACATTGACTACATGTAACTAACTTAACTAATGATTCCGCGCCACCATCGGCAACGCGGCTCACTTAAATACCTATGACAATAATACACAATTAGGAACAGGTGTGGAGACATGGAGGAGTGAACGAAAGCGGGGCAGACACGTGACAACAACAATAGCACATGGCCAAAAGTCCGGGCTGATCCGTGACACTAAGAACATTCTCTATTGATTAAATTAAAATATAACAAAATAATATAAAATAAAAAAAAATCACAATTATTAATTTACTTTTAACCTATAATTTCGGTTAGTAATTTAATTGTTAAAATGACCTTATCAATCAAAATGAAATAATATTCATATATTACATGCATATTATATAATCAATTAAAATAATTATATAAAATCAATTAAATCTAAAAATAATTTTGTTTTATGATCTTAAGGGGATCTGGATGATAAAAATGTTAATGGAACCTCGTAATTCCATGCCTTTTTTTTAATTAAGAAACAGTTCGATAGAGTTTATAAAACTATTACACATAGCATACATATTTTATATCCTGCATATCTGTGAAAAGATTATAAGAATATCTATAGGATTTTCTGCTTGCTAGTTTGGGGAAATGCCCATTGCTAACACTAATGTAGACAAACACAACTCACCGCACACATTTTCTGAAATGTTGAAGCTGAGATGTTTACATTATGTGGCAAGAGATACACTTCTTCTGCTGAATCACTGAGTTCTTCATTAAATTCTTCCGTCTTGGCCGCTGTCAGTTTTAATGAAACTACAGAATCCTATAATGCATGGCCTTGTAATGACTTCAGTAAGATATGAGGAGGAGACAAGCAATGCCAAGCTAAATAAGCTAAAGAAACTGAAGTGGAGGCAACAAAAATACTAGAGAAATGCAGAATTTTAGTTATTTACTGTACGTTTTTATGGAAGAACAGGGTTAAAAGTGCAATGTCTCTTTACAAACAAAGAGGAGAAACATATGATTAAACTACTCTCATATAATTACAGTTTATAAAGAGATATTCGGGAAAATGGAACCCGGGTAAATTTTGAATGTTACTCACTCTGGTTAATTGGATTTATGTCTATAAAATGACTGTAGTATGTGCTGGTTAAACCATCATGTTCTCATGCATATGCTTTGTTTAGGAAAATAATATGGTTTGTGTTGTAATATGTCGTGCTTTGACATTCCTTGCCAGAACATACGGGGGTGTTACGGCAGCGAGATTGTGTGTCACGTGTCTTTTGTTTGTTTTGTTTACATCATATCTGTTTCAGGCATTTACTGGCCTGACCTTCTTCCCTCCACATACCCTGCTGTTTCTTCCTTCCACGTTGCATGTGACTTCACCGTGTCGTCGTCTCTGTTTCGTTTCTGACCTGCCGTATAGTTGGGGTCTTCTGTGTTTGTATTCTAGTTTTTGCTGTATCATGTACCAGGTTTTCTGGTGTTTTTCCCTGGTGATGTTTTAAGAAGGGGGGCACGGTGGCTTAGTGGTTAGCACGTTCGCCTCACACCTCCAGGGTCGGGGTTCGATTCCCGCCTCCACCTCGTGTGTGTGGAGTTTGCATGTTCTCCCCGTGCCTCGGGGGTTTCCTCCGGGTACTCCGGTTTCCTCCCCCGGACCAAAGACATGCATGGTAGGTTGATTGGCATCTCTGGAAAATTGTCCCTAGTGTGTGATTGCGTGAGTGAATGAGTGTGTGTGTGTGTGTGCCCTGTGATGGGTTGGCACTCCGTCCAGGGTGAATCCTGCCTTGATGCCCGATGACGCCTGAGATAGGCACAGGCTCCCCGTGACCCGAGGTAGTTCGGATAAGCGGTAGAAGATGAATGAATGAATGTTTTAAGAATATTTTTGTTAATAAATCATGTTGGTTTTGTTATCCTCGTGCTTGGGTCTGGTTTTTGTTCACTCTGTAGCAACCGTCTTTCTGACATTAGTATAAGATCTTTAAAAGCATTTGTAACTTTTCTTAGATCTTTATTTAAATAAAATATAAGAAATATTAATAAAATTCAGCTTTAATAATGGTTTATAATAATGATGTTGTTACTGAACACACACACACACACACAGACACACACACATTGCATATTTACTCAATTACTGTTTTAACAAATGTATATGTTTTATATGTTATGTTCAAGAGCCCTCTTTCTTTACAACCCTATATTTTTGCACAATGTACTGTATAATATACAGTATACACGCTGGTCAGCACTATTTTGTGTATTTGTCCTGTAGGGTTTTGTATAGTGTGTTTGCACTGTATTTTGTCTCACACTGTTTTGCACTAGGTTCAGACAATGCACTTTATGCTGCTAGGACATCTTACTTTATGTCTTTAGCTCTGTGTTGTTTTATGTAGCATCATGGTCCTGGAGAAGCATTGTCTCATTTTATTACGTATGGTTCAAAAGACAATAAAATTTTCTTGACTTGACATTTGTAGCTCATGGATCAAGAGACATTTTTACTAATTAAAATTATACTGGTAACTTTCCTACAAGTAAAATTGTTATAGTTTGCAAATACTTCTTTATTTTAATATTTGCCCCAATATTTTAATCAGTGTTGTATAAAGTACTAGAAAGCATTCCTTGAGTAAAAGTACAAGTATCGTACTAGAAAAAGACTTTGGTAGAAGTGAAAGTTACCTTTTAGAATATTACTCAAGTAAAAGTCTTAAAGTATCTGATATTTACTGTACTTAAGTATCAAAAGTCATTTTCTGATATTTAATGTACTTAAGTATTTGAAGTAAAAGTAAAACGTAAAATTTCAGTGATTTTCGGTAGACATAAGAGCAGGGACGTTCTAGGATTTCATCTTTAGGGGGTTTTAGCCCTCAGTGAGAATTTAAAACAAGAAGAGTTTTATATTATATATTATATGACTACATAGTAAGCCAAAAGTTACGGTATTATTAAATGGCAAAAGTGGACACCAAAATTTTATGCATGATTAATGATGCCGGTCTTGAATCAGATCAGTTCATGTGTGTGTGCATTCTCTACAAACAGTGTGTCCAATGAATGCAGTCATTAATAAAGAAATATTCACAAGACAAAGACCAAATCAATAAATGTTATTTTTATTTAGTGTTGAATGGATTGTTTGCATTAATATTTGTTTGTGCTACAACTCTGGTAATAAGAATAGTGAAATTTCACTGCTTTTGGTTGACGTCTTTGCGGCTTTCCGCCGATTAACGTTATAGATAAACGCCTCCATCTCTGACTGCTCATGCACGCTGCACGTTCCTGTGCTTCTCCGTAGAGCGTGTGGAGCGTAATGCAATCTAGGAGCAGTGATTTGCCAAACCTCCCTTATTGCAGTCGCACACATTTCTTCTGATTTTATTTTGTAGTAACGAGTAACAAAGATGCTTAATGGAAATATAACGGAGTAAAAGTAAACATTTTATCTAGGAAATGTAGTGGAGTAAAAGTGAAAGTTGACATAAATTCAAATAGCGAAGTAAAGTACAGATACATGAAATTTCTACTTAAGTACAGTAACGAAGTATTTGTACTCCGTTACATTACAACACTGCTTTTAATGCCCCAGTTTTGCTGGTTTTGCCAGCTCTCCTCAATCACACATCAACTACCAATCATGGGAAGGTAAAGGCTAAAGGAAATCACTGAACCACAACAGCTGCTCAAGCAATTCTTCACTTTTTTAAGGCACATCCAAAAATCAGACACTGACAGGACACTGAATAACATATAAACAGGAAATAGGTGAGAGTTGAAAGCAGGAAGTAATCCAAAAAAATAAGCAAGGCACATACGGGACACTGGAACGAGGAAACAAGAAACTAGGAAGTCACAGAGAACACGCGACCAGGAAAACTTCCTTGTAAACAAATCTCGGACATTATAAGGCAGATGTTTTGTGTGGAATTTGGATTGAAACAAAGACAAACTAAGATATAAACAGACAAACTGTTCAGTAACTAATGAGTGCATTTAATCAAGACAATGGGGAGATAAAACTTTGACAAGACAAGACTCAAAAGTACAAAATAACGCACATGGACAGTGAAGCAGACAAAACAAAAAATAGAAATATTCACGTAAAATTCACGATGGCAATGCAAGCTGAGAAGTAGAGTATGTGACATTATGTGACATTAAGAATTAATTTCCTCTAAGGAAAGCATTACACAGCAAATATCTGGAGATGAACATTTTTAATATAGCTAGAAATAAACTTGGGAAAGGTTTTTAAGAGTACTCTAAAATGGTGTAATATTTTGGTGTTCATGCACTGGGTGTTGAGGAACTTTATTCAACTCTTAACCCCTGGTGGTGTTTGGTCTACATCTTGCCTGCGTCCAGCTGCATTACCTTGATCTTCGTTCTTAGGAAGGTAAAAATGCCATTTAACGTTATAAAACATTTTTTTATGCTGTGATGGATTTTCAGAGAATACCACTGTTGTTTGGAACTAGTAGCTCAGTGGTTAAGGAGTAGGACTGCTAATCAGAAGGTTGTAAGTTTGAATGCCAGGTCCACCAACCTGCCTCTCCTTGACCCTTAAACATCAATTTGTCAGTTGTATAAATATGATAAATGTAGTATGATACTCTGGATGATGGTGTCTACTAAATTCCATAAATGTATATTTATATTTTTTAAAGACTATTTTTTAAAGACTATAAAAAGGATATCATTTAAATAAACTCTATTTAGGAGTGGGGGGCACGGTGGCTTAGTGGTTAGCACGTTTGCCTCACAGCTCCATGGTTGGGGGTTCGATTCCCGCCTCCACCTTGTGTGTGTGAAGTTTGCATGTTCTCCCCGTGCCTCGGGGGTTTCCTCTAGGTACTCCGGTTTCCTCCCCCGGTCCAAAGACATGCATGGTAGGTTGATTGGCATCTCTGGAAAATTGTCCGTAGTGTGTGAGTGAATGAGAGAGTGTGTGTGTGCCCTGCGATGGGTTGGCACTCCGTCCAGGGTGTATCCTGCCTTGATGCCCGATGACACCTGAGATAGGCACAGGCTCCCCGTGACCCGAGGTAGTTCGGATAAGCGGTAGAAGATGAGTGAGTGAGAGAGTGAGTATTTAGGAGTGAAATTTTACTCTATATGTTAGAGTAAATGTGGGAGACATCTAGGTTTATTCAAATTTGCAATGCGTCTCAAGACATTTGAGGAAAATTTTCACCACATTCTTGAAAGTGACTGGTCAGAAAGTGTTGATTAATTTTCCTCAGCACCCCTGACAGTAATGGAAGCTGTAATTCAAACCAGCTTGTTTCGTGTCACAATAGACAGATACAAAGAGTAACTGGCATGTGCAGTTATTGGGAAATAATCAATTTCACAGGGGTAATATGTTTCTTCTGTGAGTGTTTGTCAGCCATTGTGCTGTCTCCTTGCATAAAGTGAGACGTCATAAAAATTGAGAAATGCTGTAAACCAGGTCTAGCCATTTCTTAGAACGGAGACCGAGTAATTATTTTATTTATGGATTAATGCAAAATGAAACAAATATGGCATTAAGTCAAATGCCATTCTCACTGTTGTTGCTACATCTTTTCAGGTAGAGAATTTATGCTTGGAGATCAATTATAATTCATGATATTCACAATAGGCTTAGTGGTTAGAACATTTATGTCACAGCCCTAAGATTTAGGGTGCATTTATATTTATATTTAAGGGATTTGGCAGATGTCTTAATTCAGACCGGGTTACATTTCATTTGAACTGACCAGCTAAAGGTAGTTGAAGGCAGTCTTGCACAAGAGCCCAGCAGAGGCAATTTGGTAGTACTGGGATTTCAACTCACAACCCTTCAATCAACATTTTAACCATTTCCCGTGAGCTCCAGGGCTTTCCTCAGGTTCCTGCTCCAGTCCAAAGACATGCCAGCAACATTGTAGGCTGATTGGCATCTTTAAATTGTCCATAGTGTGCGAAGAGGTGTGAGAGGATGTGTAGTTGTGGCCCGTGTCCCCAGGAATAGGCTCCAGGCTCCCCATGACTCTGTCTAGGCTAAGCTGATCAGAAAATGGACGGAAGGATGGACGGATATTACCAAGATAGTCTGGATCAACGTCACACTCACAGATACTCCTCTGTGCAACGCACACAGCATATCAGAAGAAACAGCACAGATGATTGCAAGAGATTGCAGTCTGCTTTCTCTAATGGCTTGGATGTAATGGCTCTCAACTATTTCCATTTTTCATTGACAGCCTGTGCTTTTGGCGAGACTACCATCCTTCACTGAAAACCAAGGATTTTTAAAATGCCATTTCCTTTTCCACAGAAATGAAGTATTAGTAATCAATTCATATAACTGTGCCTCTTCATGTTGTCATCAGACTTTTTTGCTCCAAAGTGCTCCAAGTCATTTTTGGTATTTAAAATGTATTGATCTGGGGAAACTTGTATTAACAGTTCTCTGCTGCTGGATAAATCTTCCAAATGGAGAAAAAAATCAGACACACTTTTTTTAAATTAGTATAAACATTTCTAAAGCGTTGTATTAGTCACTGGATATGACAACATATCAACAGATCTGGATATGACAACAGATCATTTCATTTTCTCAGATGGAGTACATAAAACAACCTAAATCAACACAATAGGTTGGTTTTCAAGTTATGTTAATACCTTGAATCGAGCCATAGTGACAATAAAAAAGTAAATTTTCTTAAGTGGTGGCTTAGTGGTTAGCACGTTTGCCTCACACCTCTAGGGTTGGGGGTTTGATTCCTGCCTCCACCTTGTGTGTGTAGAGTTTGCATGTTCTCCCTGTGCCTCGGGGGTTTCCTCCGGGTACTCCGGTTTCCTCCCCGGTCCAAAGACATGCATGGTAGGTTGATTGGCATCTCTGGAAAAATTGTCCGTAGTGTGTGATTGCGTGAGTGAATGAGAGTGTGTGTGTGTGCCCTGCTATGGGTTGGCACTCCGTCCAGGGTGTATCCTGCCTTGATGGCCCGATGGCGTCTGAGATAGGCACAGGCTCCCCGTGACCCGAGATAGTTCGGATAAGCGGTAGAAGATGAATGAATGAATGAATGAAAGTGCCCATGAATTAACATCGCTAATGTTTAAAAAATCTTTATGCTACTAAAAACTGCCAGTAAAGCATTTTTCACTAATAGATTCAAGACACATCAGAAATATCAGATCACATATTGATTAACAGCAGCATCTCCCCGTCGACTTAAACCACTCCTCACGAGTTGTTATTAATGCTTGATAGACATGTGTGTAGGAGTGACCAAGCGACGCTTGCACAGTGCTCTTGATTTTATGCACGTCATGAGCCACGAACGCTGCCTGACGTGTCGGTGTATTTTGGATGTATCTAACAGCATGGTGTTCAGAGAAAAGCAGTAAAATAAGGTTGCTGTTTGTGTACACTCCACTCTTCGGGCGAATTTGAAAAGCTGCACTGATCAAAACAATCTGTCGCTGCAGTGAACAGAATCAGCACGCATATCACGTTTCATTTAATACAATGGATTAAAATGTGAGTGATGCTTGGCAAGATCAGATTATTAAATAATGACTATTATAAAACACTTTGCTTCCTTTTTGTACAGTAATTGGTATAGATCATGGTTATCAAAGTGCAGTTATTTTCACAGTCTAATTTACATTCCTTGCACTGAAGATAAAAAAAATGAAGTAGAACTTGTCATTAGGACACAAACAGTGGATGTCAGCAAAGCGAGCATCTTCAAGAATAAAACTAGGCCCAAATGCAGGGCTAACTAAAGCATGGTTTATTAACAAAACATGAAACACACAGGGAAAAGGAACAACAAAAACCAGGAAAATGACACAACAAAACAAACAGAAAAAAAGGCGAACCGAGCCAAACAGGGAAATGACGAGGACTGAACGAAGCAAAACACAATGCGGAGGAAATAAATAAGACAGTCAATTAAGAACATGTGAGAAGAGACAAGAACACATGTGACACAACATGCTACCAGAACACCCCTTAATGTTCCAGCAGAGAATGTCCAAGCAACAGTCCTAAAACCCTCGAGGTGCAACTCCCGACACGCCAATCCTGGACCCTGCACAAAAATCCTGGAGGGTCCTGGTCCTGGCGAGAACCGAGAAGGAGCAAGGGGAGTGAGGTTCAGAAAGTAAGCAAGGGTCCCCAGTGAGGCCCAAGGGGGAGCGAGGAGCATGGCGAGGCATGGGGGAAGTGAAGATTATGGAGAGGCATGGGGGGGAGCGAGGAACATGGCAGCAAGGCCAACATATCCTGAGCGACATCTACCACCAAACAGAAGGCTGGGCAAAGTCCAGAACCGAGCCAAACAGGCAGAGTGTCGCCCTCAGGCCAGCAAGTAGAGGAACACTCTAAAGGGGGTAGATGGGCAGGAAACATCTTCTGAAAATGCCAACACCATGCTGAATTTCCACAGGAGCATGGGATAGGGAAAAAAGAGGCATAACCAATTAGGAGGGGAAAATAAATAAATAAATAAATAAATAAATAAATAAATAAGCAAATCAGCCCAATAAATGACCTCCAACGCAGAAATGACGTGAGGTAGAGTCCCCCATGGAAAACCTGGAAGTGGAGCGGCGACCCCCACAGGAACAGGAATGAGGCAAGGTCACGGGCACCAAATTAAAACAAAAACACGACCGAAAAAAAAAAAAAAAGCTCCCGAAGCCATCAGGTCAGGTAAGCTTGGGGTTATCCTGCTGGGTCTGTAAGTGGAGAAGTCCTGTCAGGAAAGTGAGCGTCTTCAAGAATAAAACCAGGCCCAAATGCAGAGATAACTAAAACATGGATTATTAACAAAACGGGAGACGAAGACAGGGAAAAGGAACAACAAAATCCAGGAAAATAACACACATGGCAAAACACTCTGCTGGAAAAACTCCTGACAGTGAGGTCAAATGTGCAGGAAGGACAACACGTTCATTTCTGTGGTTGGGGTAAAGGGAGAGCTGATGTAAGCAAAATTATATTTGTATAGAGCTTATAACAGTGTATATTGTCTCAAAGCAGCTTTACAGAACATAAAAAATATAATACAAACATTTCAAGATTAATATTACAAAAGTTCAATTCATTAATTTTACACTCCTATTTAAATGTGTTTGTATTGAACAAGCCTGAGGTGATTGAGGCAACTGCGTCTGATTGAGGCAACTGTGTCTGATTGAGACAACTGTGTCTGATTGAGGCAACTGTGTCTGATTGAGGCAACTGTGTCTGATTGAGGCAACTGCGTCTGATTGAGACAACTGTGTCTGATTGAGGCAACTGTGTCTGATTGAGGCAACTGCGTCTGATTGAGGCAACTGTGTCTGATTGAGGCAACTGCGTCTGATTGAGGCAACTGTGTCTGATTGAGGCAACTGCGTCTGATTGAGGCAACTGTGTCTGATTGAGGCAACTGCGTCTGATTGAGGCAACTGCGTCTGATTGAGGCAACTGCGTCTGATTGAGGCAACTGCGTCTGATTGAGGCAACTGGGTCTGATTGAGGCAACTGCGTCTGATTGAGGCAACTGCGTCTGATTGAGGCAACTGCGTCTGATTGAGGCAACTGCGTCTGATTGAGGCAATTGCGTCTGATTGAGGCAACTGCGTCTGATTGAGGCAACTGTGTCTGATTGAGGCAACTGTGTCTGATTGAGGCAACTGTGTCAAGGAAACAGTCCTTTGATATAAGAGAAGGAAATCTTGAGAAGAAACCTTCTCCTAAAAAGTGAACCTCATCCTCTTTTGAGTGACATTGGAGAGTGTGATTATAAACTGTTATAAACACTGGAGAGTATTATTATGAATAATGTCCTTTTCAACAGTCAGATACAGACAGACAATTGTGTATTGATTAGGAGGTTGTTGTTCTCAAAGACCACCTAAAGTTGGCATCTTCTCTTTAAATATCTGAAATCTTCATGAAGTAGAAGAAAACTGGAGCTGGTACATCTCTAGATGCATCAGGATCCTCACATGGTTGGCTTGTTCTCACTAATGGTTCGAAATCTTCATGAAGCGGAACACAACTGAAGCTGGCACAATCTCTGGATGCCTCGGGATATGTCTAGCAAGTGGAGAGGAATTAGCATAGCTGCTGTTCATAATATTAACTAGCACTAGATGATAATTTGATAAGATCTACTAAAGCACACGGTTATGGGATGTGTTATGTGTATAACTTGGTAAAGAAATATGTCTTTAAACTTGGAGAGTGTGTCTTAACCCCTAAAAACACGTCAGGAAGGCTATTCCAAAGTTTGCAAGCTAAATATGAAAGCTCTAAATGTAGTAGATCTAGTTCTGAACAACTGGAATCATTCTAAATCATTCAGGAAGCTTTTCATAAATTCAATCTGTAGCTTTGTCCTCTTTTGCTACAGTGTTTATTACCTGAACTGTCATATGACCCATTATCTTTGTCTCACTGGCTTCCTACATACAGTATACACACCTCAGATCTCTGCTCATTGTCAAGTCTCAGCTGCTAGCAGATCTACTTGTGTTTGCATGCATTTATTTTTAAGTGCTATTCTTGGACCTTGATTATGGACTAAACAGGACAATTAAAGCTTGTTAATGTACAATTTAATAATTTCAGAGTAAAATACCTTCAGCCACCAATAACAGTAATTAAATAATAGTAATGAGTGTGAACAGCCGTTGCAGTAGCTTACTGTAAACAGGTTTTTACAGTGAATAACTGGCAACTATGCTAACAGTATATTCCTGTTAAAAATGTCAAGTATAACCGAGTACTTTTAGGGACTTATTTATTATTTTTATTATACCACACACACAATTAAAGCGGAATTAAAAATAAATGTTTAGAAATGATGGTTTGACTAAGGTTAGATAATGTGCAGCGTTTATTTGAATGTGCTGTTCGCACTTATGTCACTTGTTTGGTGTAGTTAATCAGCTCTGCATCAGTTTGCTAGAATGTTTCTCTCTTTGACTAGATCAGAAAACAACATAGGATTTATTTAAGCTAGAATTCTGTTACAGTTCAGGTAAAGTAAGTAAAATCATGGCATCTCTTACAATATTAATTAAACACCACTCACTCAATCTCTCTCACTCATTTTCTACCGCTTATCCGAACTACCTCGGGTTACGGGGAGCCTGTGCCTATCTCAGGCGTCATCGGGCATCAAGGCAGGATACACCCTGGACGGAGTGCCAACCCATCGCAGGGCACACACACACACGCTCATTCACTCACGCAATCACACAGTACGGACAATTTTCCAGTGATTAATTAAACACCAACAACTGGTATTCCAAATAATTATTTTTTCAAAAAGAATATGGTAAATGGATAAATGATTGCCAGTCTTTCTGCATTTTTCGGTGCTGGATTTATAGCAAACGTGGTTTTATAAGTTTTTTATGAGTGTACAGAGTATTGGCTACAAAGGGTAGCTTTTTTTTCACTCACGATACTTTTGTACTTGGCCATGCCTTGCGAAACATGTCAGAAGCTAATAACCTCATACTGTGATTCTGTATTTCACTTTAATTTTTTTTTTTTTTTTTAATACTCGGATATCTGAAATAACTAAAGTTATATTGACAGCCAGCAACACAAACTAAGTGTCTAAGGTCTAAATACACAGAATTATAACATACCCTGAAAGCAGTTACACCTAATCTGATGTTGGTCGCCATTGTGCCACTAAAACAGCTTCGACCCATTAAGGCATAGACTCCATAAGACCTCTGAAGGTGTGTTGTGGCATCTTGGTACTAAGACATTAGCTGCAGCTCCTTTAAGTCCTGTAAGATGCAAGGTGAGAAATTCTAGGTTTGGATTTGTTTGTCTGGCCCATCCAACAATTTTCAATTCAATTTATTTCTATTTGACCTTTAACATTTGATATTTTCTCAAAATCCGCTTTACAGAAGCATAAAAATGTAAAATTTTAAAATTAGGTTACTATTTATCACCAACAGATCAGATTGAGATCTGGGGATTTTGAAGGCCAAGTCAACACCTTGAGCTCGTGTTCTTCAAACCGTCCCTGAACAATTTCTGCAGAGTAGCAGGATACATTAGCATTCTGTAAGGAGACCACTGCCATTATAGAATACTTTTCCCATGAAGGGGTGTACTTTGTTTGCAACCATGTTTAGGTAGGTGGTACATGTCAAAGTAACATCCATGTGAATGTCAGGACCCAAGGTTATCCATCAGAACATTGCCCTGAGCATCTCACCACCACCACCTGCTTTCTTTCTTCCCATAGTGCTTACTGTGGTTCCAACACATCAATTTTGACACTTGAGACTTGACTGTTCACTTGCTGCCAATACTGTAATAACCCAGCTCTTGGCAGCTGCAACTGTAACAAAACCATTTAACGGCAGAGGTTTTAGTTGAATGGTTGAATTTATCATTTAACCAATCGAGTGTATATTAAAACCTCCTAATACATGAATGAATAAACTAGCAACATTATGACTCAATGTCAAAATGTCTTTCCAAACCCAGGCAACTATTTATTATACATAACAATGTTTCATTATTATGCTGGACATCAATACATTTTTTCATATATTTATTTTCTTTTTTATTCTTTGTTGATTTAATTCATTCATTCATTCATTCATTCATTCATTCATTTTCTACTGCTTATCCGAACTACCTCGGGTCACGGGGAGCCTGTGCCTATCTCAGGCGTCATCGGGCATCAAGGCAGGATACACCCTGGATGGAGTGCCAACCCATCACAGGGCACACACACACTCTCATTCACTCACACACTCACACACTACGGACAATTTTCCAGAGATGCCAATCAACCTACCATGCATGTCTTTGGACCGGGGGAGGAAACCGGAGTACCTGGAGGAAACCCCCGAGGCACGGGGAGAACATGCAAACTCCACAAACACAAGGCGGAGGCGGGAATCAAACCCCCAACCCTGGAGGTGTGAGGCGAACGTGCTAACCACTAAGCCACCGTGCCCCCCTTGTTGATTTAATTATTTTACTTTATATTTTGACTTAATAGCAATAAAGGGTTATGGAAAAAAATAAGGGCTTTATGGAGCTATACATTTCTACTGTGATTTTTTTTTTTTTGTTATTTTTTGACAGAAATATAGCAACAGTATAGTTATTTTAGAGCTCAGTAAGGCAGTGTTTAGGTAAAGCTACTATAAGAGTGCATTTCCTATTTTTTATTTATTTGTATCTGATTAAAAGATAAAATCTGTTATTTCTGAATGTTTATGTATTCCCAGTCGGTTACTTATGACTGTTCTAAAAAAGCCTAAAAGGACCCATAATATGTTATCCATTTGGTCCAAAAAAACCTGTTATATAAGATTCACCATAAATAATGACACTCCAATGATCATCGGTCATATTTATGCCTTGCTAGCCGGAGGATGTTAACTTTTGTACTTATACAATGGGTAGTCAATCAGTCAGATATGCATCTGGGACAAGCAACAAACAGCAAAGAGAATTCTATTGTTTGGAAGATGGATGAGATGTCTGGGTTTCAGGCAGGAGAGGTAGTACACAGAGAGAGCCCTATCCCATGTGTATTCCTCCAGTCTAGAGTGATTGCTCCTACTGCAATTGCTAGATGGATATAGACGTTGCTAACGTTATTCCTAGACAGAAGATATAATATTTCTTGGAATATAATAAGTAAATCTGTACATTTCTGCAGCAACATACAGCAATGACAAAGTATCATGAAATGGATGGTGAAACAAGGAAGTCATGAACCCATAGAATAAATTGCTTTACAAGCTAGTCAGAAATTTCAGCAGATGCCATATGTCCGAAGTGTCACTATAATTTGCATTGTACTATCATTTTGAGAAATAGTAGAGTCGAGATGACAGACGCTCCAGTATCTTTTGTTTTTCTTTCTTTTTTGCTGAGAAAATTAGCATGTAGGATCAAACATGGAATGTCTTCCAGAAATAGCTGCATTGTGCATTGAGAGAAAAGTTATCATTGAAGTTGAATAATACTCGCAAGATGTACAAAAGTCAGTGGCAATTTTCACATGCTCTTTTTAAAGAGATGTACTGCTGTCAAGATAATTATCAGCCTGTAGGTGCTATATTTGCTGAAAAAGTCCTGGGAAAGTAGGAGAGTCGACACGCTGATTTGACAGACACCTTTAACCACTACGATCACCACTCTTTGCAATTACAGCAGAGAATCTACACAGGTCACTAATCTATTGAAGCTGTGTGAAATAAAATAGAAAGGAAGGACTGCCCCGTCCAATCAGCACTCGATAGGTCTCAGAAAGAAGCCATGCTATTAAAGGAAAGCTTTAATGACTGAATAACCGTGTGGTTAAAAAGAAGGGATTTTCCAACATTAACTAGAAAGCAAGTTTACATTTACTTTCACAATAAAAGTTCATGAATAAACCAGCACTAATATCTGAATTATTACTTAATTAAATGTGGACTAATGAAGACGTAAAGCATGTACTAATGAGGAGATAACCTTAACACGACACTGATGAATGACAACCACCTTGAGGGTTAAGGGCCTTGCTCAGGGGCCCACTAGTAGCAGCTTTCTAGACCTGGGAATTGAACGCACAACCTTCTGATGAAGCTACCACATATCCATCTTAGCATATGTTTGTTTATGTGTTAATTAAGTGAAAGTGAAAGTGACGTGACATACAGCTAAGTATGCTGTTCCAGTACATACAGCTCCAGTACGGTGGCCCATACTCAGAATTCGTTCTCTGCATTTAACCCATCCAAAGTCCACACACACAGCAGTGAACACACACACACCGTGAACACACACCCGGAGCAGTGGGCAGCCATTTATGCTGCGGCGCCCGGGGAGCAGTTGGGGGGTTCGGTGCCTTGCTCAAGGGCACCTCAGTCGTGGTATTGCCGGCCCGAGACTCGAACCCACAACCTTAGGATTACGAGTCAGACTCTCTAACCATTAGGCCACGACTTGCCCCTAAAAATTTTGGAGTAAATGACAAAGGAGTAAAAGTCAAACATGGCCTATTTAAGACAAACACCAAAAAATAATCATATAGAATACTGCTTTTAGTAGCTAATAGCTTCTTCTAAACAAATAAATGTGACTGTGTTGATCTGATTGAAAGAAGAGTCCCAGGCTCGATCCACCCAGAGCACATACTAGTACTACAGTGGGATTTGAACAGAAACAGATGCAAGATAAGTTGAGATGAATTTACAGGTGTTTATTATTAGTGTGTCCTTCTATGTTCTAGAAAAATAATAATTGTAAATTGTAAGAGTAATCCAGAGCCATCAAATGATGTTTGTGTACACAAGTGCATGTCACAAATTATATAAACTTTTAGAAATTATGCACATATAGTTTGTATTCCTTCTTATAGCATGATTTATTGAGTTTATTGAGTTTTGTGATGGGGGGCACGGTGGCTTAGTGGTTAGCACGTTCGCCTCACACCTCAAGGGTTGGGGGGTCGATTCCCACCTCCACCTTGTGTGTGTGGAGTTTGCATGTTCTCCCCGTGCCTCGGGGGTTTCCTCCGGGTACTCCGGTTTCCTCCCCCGGTCCAAAGACATGCATGGTAGGTTGATTGGCATCTCTGGAAAATTGTCCGTAGTGTGTGATTGTGTGAGTGAATGAGAGTGTGTGTGTGTGCCCTGTGATGGGTTGGCACTCCGTCCAGGGTGTATCCTGCCTTGATGCCCGATGACGCCTGAGATAGGCACAGGCTCCCCGTGACCCGAGGTAGTTCGGATAAGCGGTAGAAAATGAGTGAGTGAGTGAGTGAGAGTGAGTTTTGTTATAATACATTAACATGCACTAACATGTACTGTACAGTACTTAAGGTGGTCGTTATTTACACATGAATTCATCAGACTCATGTCATGTTTAAGGTTAGATCTTTAATAGTACATGCCTTACTCATCATTAGTTCACATTAAGTAAGTCTTAATCAGGTATTAGTGCAGGATTATTCATGTTCTGTTACCCTTTAACATGTAATTGATGTAGAATTAATCATGGGCAATCTGTTTGGTCAAATAAGGTGTGGATCCATTTTTTATTACAGACGCTTGGGCAGTAATTCATCTGTAAATTAAATCATAGGTTCATGTAAATGAAAGCTTTTGTTATAATATGTTATAATTTTTTATTGGAACAGTTTGCACAGAGATATGTATGCTGGCCAGTCAACAGACTCTAAGACTAATAATTTAATCATTAAAATCATTAATCAACAAATGATTTAATAAAAAGATTTTTTTTATTATATATATATATATATATATATATATATATATATATATATATATATATATATATATATATATATATATATAAAGCTTGTCTTGTGTTGACCCCAAATACAGATCCGCCACACACACACACACACACACACACAGTGTGTGTATGTCTGTCTGTCACTAAATTTGTCTTATGCTGACCCCAAATACAGAACCGCCACTGTGTGTGTGTGTGTGTGTGTGTGTGTGTGTGTGGCGGATATGTATTTGGCATCAGCATAAGACAAATTTAGTGCCAGACAGACAGACAGACAGACACACACTGTGTGTGTGTGTGTGTGTGTGTGTGTGTGTGTGTGTGTGTGTGTGTGTGTGTGGCGGATATGTATTTGGGGTCAGCATAAGACAAATTTTTAGTGATTTTTTTATTAGGAGTATAAAATGCAGTATAATTTTATACAGAAAACAGTCCAAAAGAAACCAATGGCTCATCATCCTGGTCATAATTTTGCCCACAAGTATTAGACAGACAAAGATTTTGTGAATGTTGCGGTGTAATAACAGTGTTATAAGTGGTACCAATCATTCAATGGTGAATAAATTATACCAATGTAAGAGTCAGTGATTTCGCTCAGATCTGTTCAATGTAATGACATGTACTCACAAAGGAACTACTCTCTTCTCTTCTTTTCAACTAGTCTGCTCTCACTTTTCTCTTCATTATCTTCTCCTCTCTGTAACTACTTAGAAATTCTTTAATCAGGTTTTTATTGTTGCTGGAAGCTTCTATTCTGTTAAATTTGAAGGCTCTGTCTGCCTCATTTTTTAGTTTATAATGTGAAAATAATATGAAATAACTAGAATTAAAGTAAATTAAACTATAAACAGATTAAATGTATAATGTGTCCATTTTCATATAAATAGTAGATTAAATTGTTAATGTCTTCAGCATGGCAGTAAAAGCTCTGCTTCCTATTGGGCCCACATCCGACTATCAGTGATTATTTTCCTACAGCAGGATGCTTCAAAATGGTTTGTGTTTTACTTAAATAGTTCATTTAACTCATTCTAATTTTATGTTACCCAAAAAGTCACCAAATGCCCTGTGGACAAACAAAACGATTCTCCGTTCTCAGTGGGCTTCATTCATCACTGTCTCCTGAAACCACACAGCCACGAGAATCTTTCCCTCGAGGCTTCACTGGCCAATTCTTTCACAAAAGATGGTAGGCCATGTTATAAATAGAGATTGTGCCATGTGCTTTTCCAGTGTGACTGATGAAAACATTAGTGAGAATTAATCAGATTTTAACATTATTACACTTGTCAGATTGGGTGCTTTTGAGTCAAGGAGATGTGGCAGTACAGTATAAAGTGCATTGTTCCTGTAGTTCAACACAAGAAAAGAACCCCAGAGGGAGTCACATTGTCCTGGGTCACATTGTGGAACTGAAGAGCTGAATCTGATCACGTCTAACTGATCCAACTGCATTAGAAAATGCTATCTATCTATCTATCTATCTATCTATCTATCTATCTATCTATCTATATATATATATATATATATATATATATATATATATATATATATATATATATATATATAGATATCTGTCTGTCTGTCTGTCTGTATGTATGTCTGTCTCTTTGTCTGTCTGTTTGCTTATCTATCTATCTATCTATCTATCTATCTATCTATCTATCTATCTATCTATCTATCTATCTATCTATCTATCTATCTATCTATCTATCTATCTATCTATCTATCTATCTATCTGTCTGTCTGTCTGTCTGTTTGTCTGTTTGTCTGTCTGTTTGCTTATCTATCTATCTATCTATCTATCTATCTATCTATCTATCTATCTATCTATCTATCTATCTATCTATCTATCAGTTTAAAATGAACTGTGCAAACATTTTGAATCAGGCATCAGTTTATGTGGCATGTCTGTCATGTATGTATGTCTGTGTATCCCCATCTATCTATCTATCTATCTATCTATCTATCTATCTATCTATCTATCTATCTATCTATCTATCTTTAAAAAGAACTGTGCGAACATTTTGAATCAGTTTATGTGGCATGTCTATCATACACATCATTGTAGGCTGTTACTATAGAGACACATCTATTAGAATGAGAGCATTAATATAAACCTGTGTTTATTATTACCTGTGATAACATAATACCTGTGACTATCCCGAAGACCAATTCAATTCAGTGGATTATTGAAGTTAACGTTTCTCCCCCATATCAACAACGACCCTGATGCTACCCAAGAGCTTTCGAACAACACACTTATCCCTGCTTGACAATGTAGTATAAAATTGTAGTGTAATGATTTATATTCTCACTATCCAGTGTCACATAAGAGATGGCCTCCCTTTTGAGTCTGGTTTCTCTCAAGGTTTCTTCATGTCAGATAATCTTTCCTCTTTTTTTTTTTACATTCAGATCTAAGTTGATCATTAAGGATAAATCTAATATCTGGAGTCCAGTAAAACAAATGTCCATTTTTAATGCCCATAGACACTATCTAAATGAACTGAAATGGAAGTGAATGGAATAGAAGAGAATTGAAGTTAAATCCTAGTAGTGGAACAACAGCCAGAACTGATGACCAATCAGAATGAAGAAACAAGGCTGTGGGATCAATGTAGCATAACGAATCTGATTAGTTTTAAATTGACAGAGACAAAAATAAATATTGTTAACAAAGACCAAACTGGCAACTTATCAAATAAGGCAAACAGTGTTAGTTAATGTCATGGCAAGGTTTCTTTTTCTTAGTTCAGACATCAATAATCAAATGCCCATATAAAGAGCATATAAAGAGCATACATTTCTAGTGTTTAATGGAATTTCTGCATAAACAGTAAAATCCCTTGCCATTTTTGTGGAAAGTGGAACATCATATCCATCAAGCCCTTTATATTTTCCCTTCTTTATGCACGAACACTGGATAAGCCAGGGTAATTTGCGTCTACACTGCGATCCCAGGAGAGTGATGCTTGGTTCTAATACCTGTAAAACATTCCTTCTAAGAGAACGAGATCCCTGGAGATCTAGAAAATAAACCATATCTGCTTAGACTCCTCTGCAGGAATTGTTTGCTTTTTGTGAGCTGATTATATTTCCATCTCTGTGTTATCTGTCTTTGAGCTCATATGGAGTTTATTGAGTTCTTTGTTCATGTTAGATGATGTAGAATGGATTTCACATTATGCAACCTAAATCTACATTTTGCATTATAATATGCTTCCTTTGCAATATAATGACAGATATTGATTTAATACCCATACACAATGTGCACTCTAAATGCACTGAGCTTGGTTTGGTATTCTATAGGCTCTATGTATTTTTTGTTTCTTGGATACAGCTTGTTGTTGTTGTTGTATGGATACATTTAACCTCTTCCACCCGAGCCAGGACAGAATTTATAAATCTTTTCTTAAACATACAAAGCCTGAATGTATCTACACATGCAGCATAGCAGAAGTACGTAAATAAACTCAGCTATAAAACCATTTCCAACTAAACAAAACACAATTCCAACACCTAAGTGACTAAATGAACATATAGAAAAAATTGCATAAACAAAAACTGACCAAGCAATCGGCCACTACATGTTACACACAACCAGATTCTGCAGATCCCAACGGTATAAGGACGAGCTCTCTGTGAACAAAACTCACATAACCAGAAGCAAAGAACACTTTTAAATATATATATATATATATATATATATATATATATATATATATATATATATATATATATATATAATTTAATTTTTATTTATTATTTATTTAGTTAGTTATTTATTTATTTATTTATTTATTTATTTTTATCATGTGTTCTACCATCTTTTTCTCTGACCTTCTGACATTCTACTGTAAGTACCAGAATTATTCAAATACACCTTGACGTTTTTAAGATATTCTCATTTTAAATTGATATCGTTTTCAAGCAGGAGGCTCAAAAATAGGCCCAAGGTTGAACATTAATGTCCAATTTATGTTATGGATTTTACATTTCACACTCAAGAGACATTCATTTTTATATCATTTTCTACAACTGAACAATTAAGGGCCTCACTCAGGGGCACAGTAGGAGCAGCTTAGTGGACTTGGGGTTTGAACTCATAACCTTTTCATCTGTAGTTCAACACCTTAGCCACTGAGCTACCACATCCCACATCCCCAACACTGTATGTCCAATAGAACAAATTTTAATTTTAGACAATCTTCTTCTTCTGTCTCCACCACTCATATGTGACTGAAACCCATTTTTCTAATATGATCATCAGGTTCCCAACCAGGGGGCACGGTGGCTTAGTGGTTAGCATGTTTGCCTCACACCTCCAGGGTTGGGGGTTCGATTCCCGCCTCCGCCTTGTGTGTGTGGCGTTTGCATGTTCTCCCCGTGCTTCGGGGGTTTCCTCCGGGTACTCCGGTTTCCTCCCCCGGTCCAAAGACATGCATGGTAGGTTGATTGGCATCTCTGGAAAATTGTCCATAGTGTGTGATTGTGTGAGTGAATGAGAGAGTGTGTGTGCCCTGCGATAGGTTGGCACTCTGTCCAGGGTGTATCCTGCCATGATGTCCAATAACGCCTGAGATAGGCACAGGCTCCCCTTTTAGTACATACAATGAAAACTTTTAGTGTTTTCATTGTATGTGCATTACAGCAGTGATAGTTCAATGCTTAATACTATTGCTACTGATCTAATAATTGTTTGGGGTTCAAGTCCCAGCATTGCCAAGCTCCCACTGTTGGGACCTTGATCAAGGCCCTTCCCATTACTGATCCGGGTGCTTTATCATAAACTCCTTAATAAACTGGGATATGTAAAGAAAATAAATTCCCTTTGCTGTAATGTATATGTCAAAAATACAGGCTCCTTCTCCTAGTCCAGGTTCAGTGTTGTTAAGCTGTGATGTAGTGTTTACACATGAGACATTAACCCTCTTCCTTTTGCTAGGAATATACAGTGTAGAGTATCGCAATGTTGTCAGAGGTGGTTGAAGTTGATGTATGTGCAGAGTCATTTAATACAGGGTGCTCCAAAAATCATAGTTTCCCGCAGCGGTCAAGGGACTGGCACACACTGTTAACACTGACAGATCTATTCTCATAATCCAAAGAGACAGACAGAGGTCAAACCAGAAGCTCTAAACAAACTCACAAAGAAAGTCTTAGTGACAGGAGCTGAGTCATGTTCAGGGAAAAGTGTTGAGGCAAAGACAGGGCCAGAGTTGGAGGTGAGACTAACATGGGATCAGGAACATAAACTGACATAGGAGCAGAGACTAAGTGTGTATTAAAGTAATAGAGTAGAGACAAAGATTGAAGAAATAAATTAGATATACTGGTCTGTACATTATTTTAAGTCCTTTAACTTCAATTGCTGTTGGTCGGTTAGCAAAGAACTGGTGCTTCTGCTTGGAAAGATGCTTCCTGTACACATGTACTGTATACCTTCTGCTTGTGTGAACAGTCCCACATAGATACACTAAAAATTTGATCACCTCAATCGAGTTTAAACTAAGTCTACAATCTAGTGGAAAGTGTAAATTTATCCCCTCAACAGTCTGCTACTGTAATAATCAAAACACTTGTCTTGTTCTCATCCCAGGACTCTTATTCACAAGATGGTCATATCATACTGAACATCTATTAAACACACTTAGTACCTTTGTCTTTGCTGTTCTACACCTGTGTACTGTAATGATTCATAATCCTACTCTCTGGTGTCACCCAGAAGATGATGGGTTTCCCCTTGGGTCTGGTTCCTGTCACAGTTTCTTCCTCATGACATCTCAGGGACTTTTTATTTGCCCTTGTTACATATGGCTGGCTCATTAGGGATCAAATCTACGTCTGGATTTCTGCAAAGCTGCTTCGTCACAATGCCTATTGTTAAAAGCTCCATACAAATAATAATGATTTTAATTTAATATAAGACGAGGACTTAGCCACTGGGCCGTCAGCAGATGTGACTGAGTCTACAAAGGAAACAAATAAGAAAGAAAAGAGAAACTCTTGGGTCTGAAAGCATCTGCACTGGATCAGGCAGTAACACCATAGAGACTCAAATACTTTTGTTTTTCTGTTTATAATTCAGAGCCTGAGCCAGTTCAGGGCAAGGGTCTCAGGGCTACACGATGAGGTACATAAAAAGTCTTTAGCCCCATTTAGACCTGATATTTACATCTGTCTCAAGTGATCCAAGTGGACAACTTCAAGTACAGGTGTCAAAATGTACAGGGTCAAATGAAGTCACACAACCCTGATTAGTATGTGTGTTAGGAATGGATATGACCGCATCGGGTTGTTGCTTGAGTCCCTGTACTAGAGCAACTAAGTCTTACAAAATTCAATATACATACAATGAAATATCTTTTCAGCCAATATCTCTAACACTAACACTTTTACTTTTACTGAATCTACCTGTGATTCATAGCTGTTTTCACAAGCCTGCTCTATTACTGTATACTGTATATATCACATATGCAGATCTCCAACTTTTTCTATTGCTGGTTCTATAATAAACAGAGAACCAGAAGTGTGTAACTTTTCTTACATTATAAATGCTCCAAAAATTATAAAAAATAATTCTTTTCTCATATCTGTCATAACAAAACAAAAGAAAACAAAAAGCTGTTTACGAGTAAAAAATTAGCTTGGTTTTTAAGACAAAACGGAGTAGCTTTCAAAGAAGGTAGCAATATTCCTGTAATTATAAAACATTTTTATTTGTAGACATAAACCTATGGATATGTAGGACATAAAGATCAAATTAATATGCATTCAGATTTAAACTATCATGGTTATACCAAATGTCTACATTTTCCATCAGCCTCAGACAATCTCATGTCCTAGTTACCCTTACCTGTACCTATTTACTGTAAGTTCTAGTTTCTGTGTACACCATGGTCATGTTTTTGTTGAGGTCAGGTTTGTTTGAAGTCTTTGTGCACTCTTCATATTAAAAGTCTGCACCTGCATTTACTGGCTTCCATGCGATGAAGATTTTGGACCTCCACCGAGATGAGGCAGACTCTGTGAGAATCCCGAGGCATCTAGCTATCTACCAGCTCCAGTTAGACTCTGCGATACTAAAGAGGAGATGTGAACTCCATGTGGTCTTTTACATCAATACAACGTTTGTCAGATTGTATATTTATGATCACACCCTCCAATGTCACACATATGAGGATGCTTTGAGTCTGGTTCCTCTCAAGGTCACCTCAGACTTGCTCATTGGGGATAAATACAAACACATTTAAATATATATAATAATAATAATCTTGAATTTTGTATCATATGATACAATATGTATTATATTATATTTATATATTATTTATATTATTCTTTATAATAATCTTTTTGTTATGTTTTTGTTCTGTAAAGCTGCTTAGTGACAATGTCAATTGTAAAGAGAGCTATACACATAAATTGGAATTGAATTGAATGGTAGAAGATGAATGAATGAATGAACTTTACCTCCTAGATGTGCCATTCTTGGTACAAGTAAATGGATGAAACACTCACTGGCTCTCATTATTCAATTCAATTTATTGTCCGCATGCATAATTTTGGTTAGAATATATTTTGCTAAAAGATCTACAGTAAGAAATTCTCACAGATGTAAAGATTACATGCTAGGATAGCTCAAGGCTAACTCAATAGCTCAAACAGTTTTCTTTACACTAATTGATTCAAACAGTACAAGGAAAAGGCGAAATAAACGTCACATAAGACTATTTAGAAAGTACTATTTGGTCGATGTGTGTGGTTATTCCTGCTGATCTTTATCTGATGCCTGACAGATCCTGACACACTTCTACTGCCCGACTCCTCTAACCCTCCAGACCTGTCTGATTCATCCTGATGCTTTAGTTCTGCTTGAAGCTTCTGCACTCGTGACTCACCTTCTGTTACTGTGGATGGAAATCCTGCAGAATTCTTGAAAGCATTTGATGTCAAAGATCATCTTATCAAGATAATGCAAGAAAATCCTTTAACACACTGTTTCCTGTTAGCTAAATATCCTACTGATTGATAAACTCTACACATAAATTTCAGTAAAGCTTTTTTGTTAGAAGCACTATACACATACAAATGATTTGAAACTCAATAGATGATTAAATCAAATACCGAGTTGCAGCTACTGTACGACAAGAGCTGGAAAACACCTGAAGTAAACAGCTGAAGTAGAAATATATTTAATAAACAAACCGTCGGCTGTTAAATAAATGAATAAATATGTATTTCTCCTACTAATTTATATTTGTCTCCAACCAACCTACGGATCGATGAGTTTTACTTAATATTACAGGTGTATTTTTTAATACACATTTAATCTTACTGTAGGTTCACTTACAGATTACACACTTCTACGGCTTGATGAGTCACTACACTCTAATTTATATCAGCCCTTGCAGCATATGTTAAAACATGTTATACATTGTGTGTGTGTGTGTGTGTGTGTGTGTGTGTGTGTGTGTGTGTGTGTGTGTGTGTTTATTAACAACTTTAAATCTCAGTGATGGGAATCAAGATGGATAGAAGCATTAAGCCAGGATTTATTCCACTGGTATGCCTCATGCATTCTGTGTAAGATTGCATTTTTAATTCCTTGTAATGCTTGTTTATTACTGACTGGAGCACTCTCACTCTCTCTCTCTCTCTCTCTCTCTCTCTCTCTCTCTCTCTCTCTCTCTCTCTCTCTCTCTCTCTCTCCCACTTTCTCCCACATGTACATGCACATGTCCAATCCCACTGATACGGGTCACCGACTCAAGTTATTAAGGTATTTATACTTGTCGAATAAAAAACAACACACTGAAATGAACTTTACTTTTAATCAAAACATTTTAGCCTCCATTAGGAAGCACTATATTACTCCACCATGCTCTTCATAGAGTTCACAATCCATGGCACATCCCGACGATGCGTTTTCCTCATGGTTAACGTATTTATCCAAAGGCCTCTCTGTGCTGTGACTCTTTCAGCAGAATTAGAGGAACTTTATGTCCACAAAACAAATGGGGGCTGCAGATGGTGACTCCCATGAAAGATGGCACTTCCAGCGGCATATTTCTTCCCGACATCATGGGGTGGATGATGAATGGTGCGCAACTGCGGCTCCCGAACTCACACCAGCCCAGCCATGGAGATATTCACCTGATACTCATCTGGGCCAGTGGGATGCCACGGGCAGCCATGCTGGATGAAAACGTTCACCTTTCTGCCACCCTTATGTGTCACCTCTGAGAACACTACAAATCAACAGCACGACAAAACTAGAAACCATGTTGCTATTGAGATGGAACCTGTCTTAAGTACTTTTTATTCTTGGACAGACCCGTAAATCGTAATGTACGTATTATAGGGTATATCTTAGTTTTACATACTACTACAGTAGTACTACTACACTACTACTACTACTAATACTACTACTACTACTAATAATAATAATAATAATAATAATAAAATCTTCTTTCATCTTGGCTAGGTTGTAGTGAATCTGAAGCCTTTCCACAGAAAAATAGACATAAGGAATATAGACTATATGGCCAAAAGAAACAAAAGCCAGTGGTTTTTCCACTTAACTGCCACAATGTTTGAAGCACATAGTTGTCTAGACTGTCTTTGTATTTTCCAGCATTACAGTTTCCAGTTTCCCTTCAGTGGGTCTAACAAACCAAGCCTAAACATGCTTTAATGCCCCATTGTACAAACTGAGCTCCATGAAGACATAGTTTGCCAAGGCTGGAGTGAAAGAATTCGAATAGCCTCAACCACACTGATCACCTCTGGGATAAACAAGAATGCTGACTGCACACCAGACCTCCTCACCCAACATCACTGACCTCACTAATGCTCTTGAGGCTGAAAACAAATCCCCACATTCACACTTCAAAATTTAGTAGCCTTCCTAAAAGAGTGGAGAAGATTATAACAGCAAACAGGGATTAAATCTAGAACGGGATGTTGTGATGTTCAAGTGTCCACAAACCTTTGACCATATAGTGTACATTTACATTTACATTTACATTTACAGCATTTGGCAGACGCCCTTATCCAGAGCGACGTACATAAGTGCTTAAATCTCTAACATTGAATACATTAATGCTGGATCACTAAGTTACATACTTAAGATACCATGAGTTTAAAACATTTGTTCAAAGTTACAATGAAAGTGTCAAAGGTGTGTTTTTTTTTTTTTTTTTTTTTTTTTTTTTTTTTTAAAAATGCAAAAGATAATGAAAGAAGTGCTAGTTGAAGTGTTTCCTGAATAAGTAGGTCTTCAACCGCCGCTTGAAAATAGCCAGTGACTCAGCTGTCCGGACCTCTAGGGGAAGTTCGTTCCACCACCTTGGTGCCAGTACAGAGAAGAGTCTTGTAGTATACTTGCCTCTTACCCTGAGAGATGGTGGAACCAGTCGAGCAGTGCTGGTAGATCGGAGGGTGCGGGGTGCAGTGCGAGGAGTGATGAGGGCTTTGAGGTAAGAGGGAGCTGGTCCATTGGATGAGATTCTGACATCTCATGACATGGCATCATGCACATTCACACACTCATAATCAGTCCACGTACAGGTATGTTTTGTTTGGAAGGTTGGAAAAAAACTACAATAGAGATCTTTAGAGATCTACCAGCTCAATTCAATTCAATTCAATTCAATTCAATTCAATTCAAGTTTATTTGTATAGCGCTTTTCACATTGGACATTGCCTCAAAGCAGCTTCACAGAACATAAACATAGAACAGAAGATAAACATAAGGAGTAATATAAAGAATTAATATAATAAAAATTCAAGATATATATAGTTCACGGTGTGTATGTACAGTATGTATGTATGTATGTATGTATGTATGTATGTATGTATGTTTGTATGTATGTATGTATATGTATTTATCCCCAATAAGCAAGTCTGAGGTGACTCAGTCAGTAGTAACAAGGAAAAACTCCCTTAGATGGTAAAGGAAGAAACCTTGAAAGGAACCAGACTCAAAGGGGAACCTCATCCTCATATGGGTGACACTGGAGGGTGTGATTACAAATACAGCAAATAGATACAAAGAGCTCCAGTGTATCTCCAGTTGGACTCTGTGATACTATAGAGAAGCTGTGAACTCCGTGTGATCTTGTATATCAATACAACATTTGTCAGACTGTATATTTATAATCACACCCTCCAGTGTCATCCAAATGAGGATGAGGTTCCCCTTTGAGTCTGGTTCCTTTCAAGGTTTCTTCCTTTACCATCTAAGGGAGTTTTTCCTTGTTACTACTGACTGAGTCACCTCAGACTTGCTCATTGGGGATAAATACATACACATTGTGAACTAAATATATCTAATATTAATCTTGAATCTTTTACTCTAATAATCTTTATATTATTCTTTATATTAAACTTTTGTTCTATGTTTATGTTCTGTAAAGCTGCTTTGAGACAATGTCAATTGTAAAAAGTGCTATACAAATAAACTTGAATTGAATTGAATACAATAAATAAATTATTTGAATAAAAAAAAATGACACAAATTCTTGTTTATTCTAAAAAATCTATTCTTTATTTATTGGGTCCACCTTTCTTTTTAAGTTTCATTAATGAAATATAGAGTAGATAACACTAGATGACTTTAAGACACAATTTGAAATATCATTTGTCAGACAGTCATTGATGTATGAAGGTGCTTTAGTAATAAGAGTTTTAAAAACGCTATAAAATTTTATAGCTAATTCTAAAGGAAACAGACAGCCAGTAGCCCGAGGCTTAACCATATCTTACAGTATACGATCTCCTTTTCTATAAAGTCTCTCAAACACTGTTTCTGGACAAAAAAAAAACAAAAACTTTTTGATTTTACTTCATTCACATGTGTACATTGGTTCCACATGATGAAGTGTGTATTTTCAAAATCCCTGAATAAAATTGAACACAGATCTCACACCTGAGCTGAGGATCAAACCCACAACATTGGTATTTGGCAGTGTTGTAATGTAACGGAGTACAAATACTTTGTTACTGTACTTAAGTAGAAATTTCACGTATCTGTACTTTACTTCGCTATTTAAATTTATGTCAACTTTCACTTTTACTCCACTACATTTCCTAGATAAAATGAATACTTTTACTCTGTTATATTATATACACTAAGCATCTTTGTTACTCGTTACTACAAAATAAAATCAGAAGAAATGTGTGCGACTGCAATAAGGGAGGTTTGGCGAATCACTGCTCCTAGATTGCATTACGCTCCGCACGCTCTACGGAGAAGCACAGGAACGTGCAGCGTGCATGAGCAGTCAGAGCTGGAGGCATTTAGCTCTGACTGCGCATGCACACTGCGCGTCCCTGTGCTTCTCCGTTGTCAGGCCCCCGGATCCGGTGGAAAGGAGACAGACCCGTCGGCAGGATAGCTTCAAATGATAGGGGTTTAATACACAAGGGAAACAAACAGACATCCACTCGACACGGGGAACTAACGTTACTTAATCTAACTTAAATACACTAATGAATCCGCGCTGCCATCGGCAACGCGGCTCACATAAATACACACACAGTCAATCACAGGATGGGAAACAGGTGAGGAGACAGGGAGGAGCGGACGAAGGCGTGGCAGACACGTGACAATAATAAAAACATTCGCACGTGTCCAAAGGTCCGCGCTGATCCCTGACATCCGTAGAGCGTGCGGAGCGTAATATTAATATTAATAACATTTATTGATTTGGTCTTTGTCTTGTGAATATTTCTTTATTAATGACTGCATTCATTGGACACACTGTTTGTAGAGAATGCACACATACATGAACTGATCTGATTCAAGACTGGCATCATTAATCATGCATAAAATTTTGGTGTCCACTTTTGCCATTTAATAATACCGTAACTTTTGGCTTACTATGTAGTGATATAATATATAATATATAAAACTCTTCTTGTTTTAAATTCTCACTGAGGGCTAAAACCCCCTAAAGATGAAACCCTAGAACCGCCCCTGCTCTTATGCCTACCGAAAATCACTGAAATTTTACTTTTTACTTTTACTTCAAATACTTAAGTACATTAAATATCAGAAAATGACTTTTGATACTTAAGTACAGTAAATATCAGATACTTTAAGACTTTTACTTGAGTAATATTCTAAAAGGTAACTTTCACTTCTACCAAAGTCTTTTTCTAGTACGATACTTGTACTTTTACTCAAGTATTGCTTTCTAGTACTTTATACAACACTGGTATTTGGGATGTATTTTACCACTGCACTATTTTACCGTGCATGTTTTCATTGCCTAAATCAGGGGTCGGCAACCTTAAACACTCTAAGAGCCATTTGGACCCGTTTCCCACAGAAAAAAAACACAGGGAGCAACAAAACCCTTTTGACATCTAAAATGAAGATAACACTTCACATATCGTTTTTACCTTTATGGAAAGTATAGAAAAAACTGTAGTGTGTTGCATTTATGAAATCAATGAACTGCTACCGAGTAAACGAAATTTTATTTCTGCAAACAAACAAAAATATTTTGAACAGTTTGAACTAACCTTAACAAAAAAGACGCTGGGTTTAAGGTTACTTTCAAATAAAATGTTCAGTGTCTAAATGAGTCCTCTTCGTATTCATGACATCAAAATTTTAACTTGCCGTCTGCAGCAAACCAAAAATGCGACTGCTTCTGTGTGTCGGATTTCGCAAGTCGGCAGTTAAGACGCATATTTTGAGCGACAAAAAAATTAAACACGGTTTATTTTAATGTTACAAGAGCAACATAATCTTAGAATTTAGAATTACATTTTTTAAAAACTAACTAAATAATATAAAATAAATTTAAATTAAATATTTATTTTCCAAATCTACAGGGAGCCGCAGCAGAGGGACGAAAGGGCCACTTGCGGCGCCGGAGCCTCCGGTTGCCGACCCGTGGCCTAAATATAACAGTAGAATTATAATGATCATCAGTGGCAACATCTTTATGAGGTGTTTATGTTAATACTACATGAGTTCATCATGCTCACACTACATCGTCAATCCGGTCATTAGAAACTTAGAATAATAATAAGCATCGAAATCATGTTTTGCTGATAAATGTAACATTAATGATGTAAAATATACGTTATCACTTTTTATTAAATTTGGACATATTTCCCTTTTTTTTAGTGTATTTCTGACAAAAATGTAAATGTAAACTACAAACAAATCATATTTTTACAACACTAGCTCTTTCCTACCCTGAAAAGGATAGATATAGTTGATAAAGAATAGTGAATTATTGCACCGTGTTTGCAACCAATTATGCGTTCCATAAAAAAATGTCTTCATGGATTTCTGAAAAAACTTCTGTACTCAAAGTGAGATGAGCAAATCCATGTTCTATACACGCCTCAAACCCTCAGTGCATTCAAACACATCAATACGCTTAATTAGCACAGCTTTTAATGATGTGAATCTGCCTATGTAGCCGAGGCTGGGGTTTGTGATACACCTAAAGCAGTGAACAGCAATTCTGCTTCTTTCTTCTTCTTCTTTTTTTTTTTTTTTGCTTGTTTTAAGATCTTATTAAAGGTTTGGAACAAGAAGAATCTATAGCTCCACACAGCAAGAAAATCTTGATAATAAGAATCATTTCTACAGGGATTAGGAGGCAATCTCATGCAGAAGTAGAAACCATTCCCACACGCTAACATGTCTGCTTGAAAAGGTCATTGCAGAATGGATTCGCTGATCTCCACATGCTCTTGATAACAGGGGGAAAAAAAGGAGATTCAAGATTTGTAGTATTGATAGATTATCAGTGATGAAGCAAACGATCTACTGGGATGTTCTAACAAACTTGATCTGCAGGCCTGGTCATGCAAAGATAACCTTTAATTAATGAGAAATGTTGTTCTGTTAAAGGGATAAAGAAACCCATACTGTTGTAATGAAGCACACAAGGACGCTCATTGTTTTAGGACAATAGTTTTGTCTTTAAGGACTGAAGTGGGCTAACATTTGTCACATGAATGCTGTTTTAAGAAAGGCAGTGAGTCCAATGGCCCAACATTTACGTCAATAGTCTTATTTGGGTGCTTAAGTACATTTTTTGGGCTCTCCAAGCAGATTATTAAAATCATCTGTATCTAGTTCATGCTTTCTGCCTCGAATGATTCACGGAGGTGGATGCAAGCACAGGCAGACAATTTTTAATAACAACGATAACAATAGCAGGCAGTCCAAAAAACGTGAGGCAAAATCATAATCCTAAGAGGTCGGGCGATGAACGACCGGCCTATCACAGGCAAGACGGCAAAACAATGGAAATCAAAAGAAAAGATGGAATTATGGCAAGAACCTGGGAATTAAATGAAATAAATATATATAGAAATAAATACCAGACAAATGTGCTCTGGGGGGCATGGTGGCTTAGTGGTTAGCACGTTCGCCTCACACCTCCAGGGTTGGGGTTCGATTCCCACCTCCGCCTTGTGTGTGTGGAGTTTGCATGTTCTCCCCGTGCCTCGGGGGTTTCCTCCGGGTACTCCGGTTTCCTCCCCCGGTCCAAAGACATGCATGGTAGGTTGATTGGCATCTCTGGAAAATTGTCCGTAGTGTGTGATTGTGTGAGTGAATGAGAGTGTGTGTGTGTGTGTGTGTGCCACTCCGTCCAGGGTGTATCCTGCCTTGATGCCCGATGACGCCTGAGATAGGCACAGGCTCCCCGTGACACGAGGTAGTTCGGATAAGTGGTAGAAAATGAGTGAGTGAGAAAATGTGCTCTTCTGCTCATATGTTAAAAACTACTGCTGCGAGAAAATGATGAAATATTGTAGAAACGTAACCTAAATCCCAATCATGGAAGTGAAACAGGAACATATTTTACATTACTAAACATTCCTACAGTTCGGCTCTCTTTAACCGGTGTGTGATGTGTTTACCTCTGTTTGGATAACCATCCACAGAATTTTAGTGGTTGTAGATTTCAAATTTCAGATTGTTAATTTGAGGTGGCCAAGGACATGGAGCATCTTAGAAAGCAGAAAGGTTAGATGTCAACGTTTACTTTGAAGAACAAACATTTTACTTTAATCACTGAATTTCTACTTTCATATGAACCATTATACACGACAGTGGAGTGTGAAATGACAAAGAGATGCTGAACATGGACACAACAAAACAGCCTTTTTTGACCTCTGGTAAAATAAACAGACTGATCATTAATCTGCCATTATTGTCTACAATGTCCTCAATGGGGAAAAAGGTTAATTAATTGTTGCTATATTTCTGTATTGGCCATGAATAATATACCAACCACAGCTTACACTACTGTTCAAAAGTTTGGGATCACTTGGAAATGTCTTTGTTTTTCTGGTTAGAATCATTTTGTGTTGTTGTATGAAGGTAGTAGTTTACAGCATGATAACACACACACTGCCGTTCAAAGGTTCGGGATCACTTGGACATTTCTGTTTTCTAAAGAAAACCCCTATTTTAATCCATTTTAAAAACATAAAATGAATCAGATCAATTTTAAAGAAAGATCTACATTGTCACAAAGAGGCCCATTATCAGTAACCATCAGTCCTCTGTTTCAATCTCATCTTGTTTGCTAATCATTTTATAAGGCTAAGTGATTATTAGAGAACCGTTTTACAGTCGTTCTAACACAGCTTAAAACTACTGTAGTGATTAAGAGAGCAAGAAAAGTCGCCTTCTTTAGGTTCGTTTAGTATCCGCAGCATCAGGAGTCGTGGGTTTTTGTGAACTACTCACTTCATAGAACGACGCACAATGGTAATGCAAATCATTATGAATTACTCTACGACTTCTTGTGGTTACATTAAATTGTCACATTAAAAATGGTCGAGAAAATGGGTCCAAATAACCAGAGACAAAATTTTCAACAAATTTCAAACAGCAAATCACATGCAACTATCTGCAACGGTTATAACTCAGTTCTGAGTATCGTCTCTCTCGTGTCCACTTCTGTTTATGTCATTTCCAACTCTTAAATATTGAAGTTTGTTATGTTTCGGCAAAACACTTGAGACTTGTTTCCAGATGGTAAGAAAGCATTTCAACGCTATACTGACTTCCTATTCTATTCTTCCCACATCCCATTAGTCATGTTACTACATGCTGAGGCAATGATGGACCAGTTATGTATGCATTTTATGCGACACACATCTCCTTTTTCCGACTGAAAACTTCTGCGCTTCTGAGAATGTTATTATGCTTTCCTCTTTGAACAGCTTCACATAAATCAAACGTTAGAGAAGGCTTCCGGACAAACAGTGTGCCTGGGGAGAGCGTTTTTCTTTTAAATTTGCTGTTCACTAGCACAAAGGAAGCTAAAGAAAAAAAAGCTCAGAACCCCAGGTCAGCACTTTATGTCTTTCAAAGCAATCAGGAAAGCAAAAATCTGGCATTGTGAGGACAATTTGATTAGCTAGCCTTGGCCTTGCTGCCCATTACCTGCAGGAAATAGGTTACTCCCATGAGAGACAAGGCTCATTGAGCAGCTGAGGTGGAATGCAGTAATTATATCTCCAACTCACCACCAAAATACTGCTCATTAGTTGGTTTGAGCCCCGTGCTGCAGACTCTCCATATGTCACTGTCCACTTTGAATTGATTGAGTCCTATTCTTATCCGTGTGAAGCACAAAGCTGTCGTAACAAGCACTAATGTCTCAAACTGTGCACAGTTTGTAGCGGCGTCGAGACAGACGTCCGTACTTAACGTCTGCAGAAACTGCTGTGCTCAGATGGGATTTCGTTAAGCTCTCTTTTCAACTGCCACTACCATCTTTCATTTTGATATTAGCTGACCAACACGCAGTCAGAGTCTGCAGTTAGTTAGTCTAAAATGGGAAAAACGCAAAATAAATGAGGTTTGGAGAAGCTTAGAGGGAAGTGAGGATTTTCCTGAAGTCAGCACTACAGTGCTTAAGGGAGTGCTTAAGGTCTGGCTAATAGAAGAAGAAGATTCAAGGACAAAATATAATGACAACCAAGTCCTTGTTTTACCAAACATACTGTTTTCTGATAAGCCAATTTCCCCATATTATGATCCGAACACCAACCCAAAGGTAAATCCTGAGGTCTTTTTTTCTTTTCTTTTTACATACCTAGAAACACTAAGTCTTTATGACGTTGATAAAAGAGGATGAATGACTATTTCTTAAAAGAGTGGTGTTCACTCTGAACATGGATCATCCTTACGGCTATACAGTTGAGCTCATAAGATTACATCCCCTTGCTGAATCTGCAAAATACTATCTTAGAAATTTCAATTTTTCATATAACAGGTTTACATATAGGGGGGGCACGGTGGCTTAGTGGTTAGCACGTTCGCCTCACACCTCCAGGGTCGGGGGTTTGATTCCCGCCTCCGCCTTGTGTGTGTGGAGTTTGCATGTTCTCCCCGTGCCTCGGGGGTTTCCTCCGGGTACTCCGGTTTCCTCCCCCGGTCCAAAGACATGCATGGTAGGTTGATTGGCATCTCTGGAAAATTGTCCCTAGTGTGTGATTGCGTGAGTGAATGAGAGTGTGTGTGTGTGTGTGCCCTGCGATGGGTTGGCACTCCGTCCAGGGTGTATCCTGCCTTGATGCCCGATGACGCCTGAGATAGGCACAGGCTCCCCGTGACCCGAGGTAGTTCGGATAAGCGGTAGAAGATGAGTGAGTGAGTGAGGTTTACATATAGTCCACAAGACACAACTGAAGTTACACAAATAAACCAGGTACAAATTTATATCCCCCCTGATTCTTCATACTGTGTTTTTAGCTGGATGATTGACTGTTTTTATATTTTGTGAGAGTTCTTAATGAGTCACTTGTTTGTCCTGAACATCAAAACTGTCCACAGCTCTTCAGAAAAATCCTTCAGATCCTGAAAATTCTTTGCTTTTCCAGCATTTTTTTTCCAACAGAGTCTATATGATTGCGAGATCCATGTTTGAATGGCGAACTCATACACGTACATTGTCATTAATTTGTGTTCTGGCAAACATGTAAATAGCTTATGTAGCTTCAGATGTTTTCTTGCATGAGAGCATTCTCATAAACTCATCCCTGCTCCTCTTGAAAATAATGGACTCTGGCCTTTTTTGTGCTACTGTACATGCTGGCAATTTGATTAGCTTAACTTACATTTACATTTATTCATTTAGCAGATGCTTTTATCCAAAGTGATACAAATGAGTACATGCACGCAAAGCGAAATATCAAGAAGAGGATGATACAAGTAGTGTTAGGACATAGGGTTTTAATTGAGTGCTAGAGGATCTAATGATCATAGAGGAAGTGGGTTTTTTGAGGATTCTGCTGTTTGGTTAGAGGCTGGAAGTTCATTCCATCACTGAAGGACAGTCAGTTTGAAGGTTCTGGAAAGGGAGCTCTTGCCTCATTAATAAAACTCCACTAGACTTTCCTCGTTAACTGATCGCAGAGGGACAGCTCATGTTAGACGTTTAGGGGACAAAGTTAGGGAGGCCAGATTAAGATGGTTTGGACATGTTCAGAGGAGGGAGAGTGAGTATATTGGTAGGAGAATGTTGGACATGGAGCTGCCAGGCAGGAGGCAAAGAGGAAGGCCAAAGAGGAGGTATATGGATGTAATTAATGAGGATATGAAGCTAGTGGGTGCAAGTGTTGAGGATGCAGAAGATAGGGATAGGTGGAGAGAGATGATTCGCTGTGGCGACCCCTGAAGGGAAAAGCCGAAAGAAGAAGAAGGTTGCAAGAGGGAATATAAACCTCAAGGAGAGTGTTGAGGTGGAGGGGAGTGGGGTGCAATTCCAGACAAGGTCTTGTACAGTATGTGAGCTTCAAGGCCTTGAACTTGTCACATTACTTCCTGTTTCAAGCTTTGTGATGGTGGTGAAACAGATATTAAGTTTTCCAGTGGAGAAGAAAGGATTTCTTGATGTATTAGGTCAGTCTTTTTTAGGACAGGTGAAGTGTAATTAACTCACCTTTGTGGTGTGAGTACTTGTGCTGAGAGCATCGCACAAATGCATGTTTAATGTCTGACTGCATGTCTACAAACCATCATATACGGGAATGCATCCAAAACATGCTGTTCTTCACCGTGTAAATGTCGATGCCTTTGAAAATAAAACAAATCAATAAATGGATGAAACTAGTGGCTGCTATTTTGGAAACATGTGTGCACAAAAAAAGCAAACCTGCGATTATGAGCTGCATTTCAAAACAAACCACTAATTAATCCTGGTTATTCAGACAATGTCTAGGTCATGGGTCGGCAACCCGCGGCTTCGGAGCCGCAAGTGGCCCTTTCATCCTTCCGCTGCGGCTCCCTGTAGATTTGGAAAATAAATATTTAATTTACTCACTCTCACTCATTTTCTACCGCTTATACGAACTACCTCGGGTCACGGGGAGCCTGTGCCTATCTCAGGCGTCATTGGGCATCAAGGCAGGATACACCCTGGACGGAGTGCAACCCATCACACTGCACACACACACACTCTCATTCACTCACGCAATCACACACTACGGACAATTTTCCAGAGATGCCAATCAACCTACCATGCATGTCTTTGGACCGGGGGAGGAAACCGGAGTACCCGGAGGAAAGCCCCGAGGCACGGGGAGAACATGCAAACTCCACACACACAAGGCGGAGGCGGGAATCGAACCCCAACCCTGGAGGTGTGAGGCGAACGTGCTAACCACTAAGCCACCGTGACCCCCTATATTTAATTTAAATTTATTTTATATTTAGTTAGTTTTTAAAAAAATGTAATTCTGAATTCTAAGATTATGATGCTCTTGTAACATTAAAATAAACCGTGTTTAATTTTTTTGTCGCTCAAAATATGTGTCATAACTGCCGACTTGCGAAATCCGACACACAGAAGCAGTCGCATTTTTGGTTTGCTGCAGACGGCAAGTTAAAATTTTGATGTCATGAATGCGAAGAGGACTCATTTAGACATTGAACATTTTATTTGAAAGTAACCTTCAACCCAGTGTCTTTTTTGTTAAGGTTAGTTCAAACTGTTCAAAATATTTTTTTGCCTGCAGAAATAAAATTTTGTTTACTCGGTAGCAGTTCATTGATTTTATAAATGCAACACACTACAGTTTTTTTCTATACTTTCCATAAAGGTAAAAAAACGATATATGCAGTGTTATCTTCATTTTAGATGTCAAAAGGGTTTTGTGGCTCCCTGTGTTTTTTTTTCTGTGGGAAACCGGTCCAAATGGCTCTTAGAATGTTTAAGGTTGCCGACCCCTGGTCTAGACAAAACCTGACCCTAGTACAACCTACTGTAATCCTATAGGCAAATTCTAATCTTAAACAAATACCGGTTTAAACACTAAACTCCTGTATACTAGCCTAGACTCAGTAATGGCACATCATTAATCCTAGACTTATTCTTTCCCTTGACTGTCAGATTGAGTAACTCGACTTCCCGTAACACAACCATGACCTCACTGGACTCCACATCACTCTACACTCTGACATTCACGGTCACTGGACTGTTCATTGCACCTCACTTGTCCTTATATCTTATTCTTATTCACCTCAATGCTCACCATTTTAAACTATGTTTAATTTCAGCCATGTTGTGATCTATCCACTCAGATTCTTTATGTTCCTGTTTTTGTTCTACATTGTACAGTTTTTCACCACTGTACAATGAGATCGCATGTCCTGTGCATTGTCCACATTTCTGAGATTGAGTAAAGTTGTGTTAAATCTATCACTTTTTTGCATTTCTCATTTCACTTTTTTGATATATTAACTTTAGGTGATTCAACGCATGCTATGAAAATGACCTGATGAACTGGTGCGCTGACCACATTTTTTTTTTTGTTGCATCTGATGGTATCAGAAATCATCTTCTGTCTGAGGTGATAGCAAGAGATATGACTAACACATGACAAACATCACGATAGCAGCCAGAGATCTTTACTATAAAAAGTAAAAAAAAATAAATAAAAAGAGTTTAAACTTCTATTACCAGACATCTGAACTACAGTGTAGTACATGAGCGTTGTCCTTTCAGCTGAAACAATAATAATAATAAAATAATAATAATAATAATAATAATAATAATAATAATAATAATAATAATAATAATAAAACACAATTTAAGGACAAGATTGTTTCATGATATCTTTATTTGACTTCGCACCAATTTCTATAACACTTAAAAAATTGTAAAAGTCTGCTGTTGTTTGATAAACCTAGTTTATCCTGCACTTGCATCCTCAACAGCCTTGTGTTTGTGACACTAACAAGCCCTAAATTATGAATACAAACAAATCCCTTAACATTATAATTTACTATCCTGAGCTTAGCTTAATATTTTCCACTTTAAACCTTTATTAAACACTTTAGTAATAATTTTATTAAAGACTGTTAAGGGACAGAATCGGAATCTGATTTGTTCACTTTTGGGTTTTCTATAGAGTTGAACATGAAATTTTTTTAAAACTACACCTTTAACTAAGAACGGATAGGAAAAGAAAAGCCCAAGATAAATAATAATAAACCCCAAGAGACTGACAGATGTAGTTTACACCAGTTTCTCACTGTTCTTGGTTTGACCAGTAAATAATTAGCATTTCCTTGGAAACAGGAGAATGTCTAATTTATGACTATAAGGTGAAAATATGTCTATGAGTAATACATCTTTAAAAAGATATAAATATCATCATGGACTTTACAATGTGTGACTTGTGCTCTAGAACACACTGAATTAACCAAGAATAAAAAATAAAGTAATGAGAGTGTGTGTGTGCCCTGCGATGGGTTGGCACTCCGTCCAAGGTGTATCCTGCCTTGATGCCCGATGACGCCTGAGATAGGCACAGGCTCCCCGTGACCCGAGGTAGTTCGGATAAGCGGTAGAAGATGGATGAATGAACGAATGAATAAAAAATAAAGTAATTTTTTTGTCTCAAAGTGAAAAACTGTGATAATATCAGTGCTTCACTGTACTGACAAAATGTTCAAAAAACACTAATTAGTTTGTCTTAAAAATACATGTATGGTCCTGTTGTAATTATAACATTTAAAAATAAATTAGTAAAGTTTTTTTTTTAATTACCCAGACAACAGCTTGTTTGATTAAAGATTTTAGAAAAATAATACATGTTAATAATGTTAGTCTTTTGCAAGATTCAGAACAGATGATAGATTTGACAATACAATGATGACAAAATTGACAATACAACGTACGAAGCTGTTCCAGAAGCTAAAAGAAAATCCTGCTGTTCTTGTTATATTGATCGCTCTGTAGTGTCTTGAGGTAGCCAATAATCATGCACCAGCAAATTACTGTCATCTATGTGGATAAGATTATGATAAGTAATGATCACGCCGAAGTCATCTCATGTACAGTACACATGCAGTAGAAGTTGAGCTGTGCTGAATCTTATAATCTTTCTGAGTTTCTGAGAGTGTGAATGTCAAAATGACACGCGCTGTGCCGAGGAGGAAGTCTTCACTCTAATGCTGCTGAGAATATAGCAGCAGTTTGCCAGGAATCTTCAAGATACTAAGTATTACCCTGCTGAATGTTGCTCACACTCTCAAAATTCACTATGACGCCTCTTCAAGCGAAGAGCTCTGCTTCCCTCCCCGAACAACTTATTCTGCCAAGTGACGTTTCACTTGTTTTCACGATACGGCCTCGCTGGTTGCAAATACACAACGATTTACGAGTCTGAATGAAATGTTATGAAGGCTGAGAATAAGGGATAGGCAGCGACGTTCGTTCAGGATATTGAACAGGAAGGATGAAATGAGTTTCACCAACTGTCAGTGACTCACCGTTCCAATTATATATAAAACCGTGACACAACAGGGATGAGTCTTATAGCATGGACTGTCAATCATATAGGCACGAGCATAAAGTTATTAGCCATTCACACAGGAACAGACATTCAGTAAAAGACAGGAAGGTCTTTGTGTCTTGTTTTCACGCTTTTCTTCTCATTGGTTTGCTTCTCAACTGTGTCCAGATGTTCCACATTTATCACTTTATTAATTTGTCTATTTATACTCTTCGGTGTGTATCTAACTATGCACTCTTCTGTGCTTCTTTTTTTAGTATGAAGTGTATTTTTTCATGTTCTGTAAAGCTGCTTTGAGACAATGTCCTTTGTTAAAAGCTATACAGCTATATTTCAATTGAATTGAATTGACATAACGACAAACAGGCAAAATTGTATTTGTTCATTTGTTTTTTATGATTTTTTTGATTATTTATGTATTTCTTTGTTTATTTTGGATGAATAGAAGCACCGTTTCGTCATAGGACTTAATTTAATTGGTTTAGTTGAGCCATGTTTGTTATATATCCAGCCTAATTTTCATTCATTCATCTTCTACCGCTTATCCGAACTACCTCGGGTCACGGGGAGCCTGTGCCTATCTCAGGCGTCATCAGGCATCAAGGCAGGATACACCCTGGACAGAGTGCCAACCCATCGCAGGGCACACACACACACACTCATTCACTCACACAATCACACACTACGGACAATTTTCCAGAGATGCCAATCAACCTACCATGCATGTCTTTGGACCGGGGAAGGAAACCGGAGTACACGGAGGAAACCCCCGAGGCACGGGGAGAACATGCAAACTCCACACACACAAGGTGGAGGCGGGAATTGAACCCCCAACCCTGGAGGTGTGAGGCAAACGTGCTAACCACTAAGCCACCTATTTATTGATTCATTTATTTTCAGTAAGAACTCAATCCATTTCCGTGATAAAAGTGGATCATTGACTAGACTCGTGAAGACTCTCGCAGGTCCCCATGCACACAAATTTACATGCTTATTTATACCTAGGGACAATTTATTTAGCTAATCCACCTACCGGTATTCATGTGGGAGATGAGAGAAAACTGGAAAACAGTAACCTAACTCGGGACATGGAGCTGTGAGGCAGAGATGCTACTTGCTACTCCGCCTTTCTGCCATTTTTTTTATTTAAATACAATCAGAACTGATTATCTAAGCTAAGCCAATACCAAATGCTCTAATGAGAACAATATTTCCTTCATTTCTTGATAATATGTAAATATCCCATTTTAGCCCCAAGGCATGTGTCTTCATTGTCATACTCATATAAATCTCCACTACTTCCTGATGAACATCATTGCCTGGAATCTATTTGTAATAAATCTTACGAATAAGTAGAATATGGTATGATTTCACAGAAATGAGGTTACAAAGGAAATAAAGCTAATCATACAGCTAAACCAAGAAGGAAACACATCAAGCTCCCAGACTTAGCCTCAAAACCGCACGCAATTCCTCCTCCTTTTTGGTTCGTTTCTGAGAAAATGACGGTAGTTCCTAAATAATATACTTTAAAACGAATAACTATAATAATCTGTAACCTGAAGAGGTTAATCTTTGTAACCTTTTGTACAAATTATATGAGACCATACTGGTTTTGCTGACCTTAACAATGGGGGCTTGATGATCTGAGTTCAATGACTCTAATCATTACAAGCAAGCCTTACATTTCAGAGTCATAAGGATAAATTGGTCCTCAAAGGTATTACCAGGGTTTAATGTTCTCCTTATCCTGTCTGTCTGTCTGTCTCTCTCTCTCTCTCTCCCTCTATCTCTCTCTCTCTCTCTCTCTCTCTCTCTCTCTCTCTCTCTCTCTCTCTCCCTCTCCTACTTGTCTTCTCAGTCAGAAGAATGAACTGCTTCTTTCTTGCCCCAAACTGCAATTAAAGAAGCCCCAGCTGTGCTACATGGGACAGCAGTACAGCTGTACTCCTGACTTGCCTGAATAATTCAGACGTCTGGCACGTAGGGAGCAAACCTCCACTTCATCTCCTGAGTCAGAGATCAGAGGTAAGGATAATAGTCTGCTGTGTCTGTAAATCTGTTGTGCACAAATGACATAACCCTTGCTCTTTTCTTAAAAACATATAGCTGAATATAGCAGTGAGAACCAGGGAGCACACGCTTTGTCAAATGGTGTATCTTTTTTGTGTGTGTGTGATTATTTATTTATTATTCAGTTTTAACACAAGATGTACATTTTACTTTGTTATATGTCTAGTCGTATGTGTGTACGCATACAGTATGTGGTAACCTACTGTAGTAGTTGCCACTGCTGGGCACCTGAGCCAGGCCCTTAACTGTCAAATGCTCGGTTGTATGAAATCCCCAGTTTCGGCAGCACTCATGCAGCCCCAAACCATGACACTCCCACCACCATGCTTGACTGTAGGAAAGACACACTTGTCTTTGTACTCCTCACCTGGTTGCCGACACACACACTTCACACAGTTCATTGAGGGAACCATGAATGCCAACATGTACTGTGACATACTGAAGCAGAGCATGATCCCCTCCCTTTGGAGACTGTACCTCAGGGCAGTATTCCAACATGATAACAACCCCAAACACACCTCTAAGACAAACACTGCCTTTCTAAAGAAGCTGAGGATGAAGGTGATGGACTGGCCAAGCATGTCTCCAGACCTATACCCTATTGAGCATCTGTGGGGTATCCTCAAATGGAAGGTGGTGAAGCACAAGGTCTCCAACATCCACCAGCTCTGTGACGTCGTCATGGAGAAGTGGAAGAGGATTTCAGTGGCAAACTGTGATGCTCTGGTGAACTCCATGCTCAAGAGGGTTAAGGCAGTGCTGGAAAATAATGATGGCCACACAAAATATTGACACTTTGGGCCCAATTTGGACATTTTCACTTAGGGGTGTACTCACGTTTGTGGCCAGCGGTTTAGACATTAATGGCTGTGTGTTGAGTTATTTTGAGGGGACAGCAAATGGGCAGATTATTACTGCATACATTTAAATAATGAAATTTTGAGTTGACTGGATGGAATATATGAAAATATGTGTAAATCAATGACAATCAGTGGGGGGCACGGTGGCTTAGTGGTTAGCACGTTCGCCTCACACCTCCAGGGTTGGGGGTTCGATTCCCCCCTCCGCCTTGTGTGTGTGGAGTCTGCATGTTCTCCCCGTGCCTCGGGGGTTTCCTCCGTGTACTCCGGTTTCCTCCCCCGGTCCAAAGACATGCATGGTAGGTTGATTGGGATCTCTGGAAAATTGTCTGTAGTGTGTGATTGCGTGAATGAATGAGAGTGTGTGTGTGCCCTGCGATGGGTTGGCACTCCGTCCAGGGTGTATCCTGCCTTGATGCCCGATGACGCCTGAGATAGTTCAGATAAGCGGTAGAAAATGAATGAATGAACGTTGAGTGAGGAAAATAGCCTTTTAATTATTTACCCGTTTCTATGGTGTTTGGTTTCAATGACAATTCGTTTTGCTGATTCATTTTATTTAATTCTATTTAAAAATATTAATGACTCGCTAGACCTAATATTTATTTATTTATTTGTTTGTTTGTTTGTTTGTTTGTTTGTTTGTTTGTTTGTTTGTTTATAATGTGTTTGTTTCTGAACATATCGAGGTGATGGCAGACACAGACACCTCCATGGTTAATCCTGCTTGGCTTAAAGCAGGATTTTGTTTAAAACCTTTCTGAAATTCTTCTATTGCTATTCAATAAACATCAGAGTCTGAAGATCATCACCAGACTTGTGGATATTGTCTCACCTTTGCTGAATTTCTAACTACTTGGTGCCGTGACCTGGATAGCTGACTAACATCCCTCTGGTGAGTAACACCATAATTTACAGAGCATGAGAAAAGCTGGCTGGATCATTTCTTTGACAAATAGAAGAGGAATAAGTATAAGGAGTATCCTCTCAGGGATTCAGAGAAGATATACTAAACATCATGGACATAGCAGACTTTTTTTTTTGTTTTTGATGTTGTAGTCTGGCTCATTATCCGGTTACTTCACCATGACAAGGGAACACTCAGATCCAGCAGGATTACTAAAAGAATCCTAACTAAAATAAGAGTAAATTAGTTAATAGCAGCAAAGAACAGCCTGTTCATAAGCAATAAATGATCTCCAATGATTTCCGATAGTCAAAGCGTGGACTTTTGCCAGAAAAAAAAAACTTAAGAGTATGCCAGGCATGACAATATCATGTGTGACACCACACCTTTTAAAAGCATTCTATATCTCCTTATATTACAACGGACAGCACCACGGTTGTTATGGATAACCTTTGTCAGGGAACGTGGGGATAAAAGCAGACCCAAATGCAAGGATACCAAAATAAAACAAACAAACAAACAAAAAAAAAAAACAGATTTATTAACAAGACACAAAATAAATACGCGAAACAAAAACCAAAACACTGACGAAAAGGATGAGGACTCAACGTGGAGGAAATAAATACACATAATAATTAAACCAATAACAAACAGGTAAGTAAGACAAGACAAGTGACAGAAAACACTGCTGGAACGCCCCCTAATGTTCCAGCAGAGACGTCCTGACAGCCGGAGAACACCTGGAAGCAGGGCCGGGCATCAAAAGCCTGCCAAGAGGGCATCAAACAATCAAAGCAGCGCTCCAAATCCTACACCCTCCTGGAGAAAGAGAAAGAGCTACAGTACGTGGGGTGCAGCACTTCTAGCGAGGAAAGAGGTCGTTCGGCCGGGAAACTTATGCCTGTTTCTTTTCCCCCCGCAAATTGCCCTGATGAGACCGAAGAGGACGCTCCCTGAAACTGCCTCGTTGCTGCACTAAACCAACCTGAACCCAAGCTAACTAAATACCTTACTTTTTTGTCTAATTTCTTTGCCTACTAAAATTCTAGATATTTTAATAAATGATTTAAATGCATATTTTTTTGTTCACCTCAGTTTGCCCTCTCACTCCGTCCAGGGTGTATCCTGCCTTGATGCCCGATGACGCCTGAGATAGGCACAGGCTCCCCGTGACCCGAGGTAGTTCGGATAAGTGGTAGAAGATGAATGAATGAATGAGTTTGCCCTCTCTGGGTCTATGTTCTGGTCTCCAAGCCTTGTGTTGCCATAAACGTCATTAGACTGTAATGTAATGGAAGTACTAGAGAATGAAGAACATGGTGCTAGATTGACTGACAACCATAACAGACTTGAAAAACTAAATACTAAAGCCTTAAAAGATGAACATAAGAGACACAAGAATACTGCCGTAAATGTGCAAAGGACTTTCTAAAGACTTCGTCCAGTGAAATGACTGAACAGACTGAGACTGAGATTGCTTAAAATATTCTGCTATTTTAGCAATTGCTTGTTCAGACAAAAGCCTGGCAGTTCTGGATACACTCTATTCTCATTTATCTCATAATGTGTTTATAAAGTCAATAAATACTATAGATGAAATGAGATACTGAAACTGAAGGCCTTTTATTAGTGAACTGAAGGCGATTTATTTATTTATTTTATTGCTTGTGATTTTTGAAAAAAAATATTTGTGGTCATGTTTTTGCACATACTTCAGTAGCTTTATCTAAATTTGGGCAGATGGGAAGGCAGACAACAGGTGCATGTAGTAAAGGACACTTTAATATTCTGCACATTTGTAGGTCTCAGCTCTCTCTGTGGTGAAGTAATGAGTTTAATTTGCTGAAATTAAACACAGTTGTTGTGGTAAAGAGAAGTCTCATTAGCATAAAGAGTACACATAACGAAAGCATTTTCATTTTGTTTGCTGTGATATCTTCTTTACCCTCATGTCTTGTTTATTGCATTATTTCATTAAATAGATACTGGGTCAATTCGCACTCCATATATCTTAGCCACTTAGCATAAAAAGACCAAATCTTTTCATTCATTCATTCATTTCAGTCACGGGGAGCCTGTGCCTATCTCAGGCGTCATCGGGCATCAAGGCAGGATACACCCTGGACGGAGTGCCAACCCATCTCAGGGCACACACACTCTCATTAACTCACACAATCACACACTAAGGACAATTTTTACAGAGATGCCAATCAACCTATCATGCATGTCTTTGGACCGGGGGAAGAAACCGGAGTACCCGGAGGAAACCCCCGAGGCACGGGGAGAACATGCAAACTCCACACACCGAACCCCCAACCCTGGAAGTGTGAGGCGAACGTGCTAGCCGCTAAGCCACCGTGCCCCCCACCAAATCTTTTCATGAATGCAAAATAATATGGTCTACCATTTTACAATAATTGATTGACTTCTCTATCTATCTTCTCTATCTTCTTAATCTCTGAAGGGGAAACACCTTGTTGTTGATATATAAAATATAAAAGTCAAATGCTGTAAATGTAACTGTAAATATAAAATTTACACTTAGGGTTTTTTTTTACCCCAGATAGGCCACCTGCCATTTCCAGCCAAGTTTTGAAATCTTTTGAAACTGCAGTTTCCATTTGACTCTGGTTCCTCTCAAGGTTTCTTCCTCTTCATCTAAGGGAGTTTTTCCTCACCACAGTCAACTCAGTCACCTCAGGCTTGTTCATTGGGAATAAATACAAACACATTTAAATATCAGTTTAATATTAACCTTGAATGTTTTGTATTATATTTCTTATCTTCTGTAATGCTGCTTTGAGACAATGTCCATTGAATTAAATTAAACAAGTGTAAATGTACCAGCAGGGTGGATTATTGCAATGGACTCCTTACTGGGATCCCCAAAAAGACCATTAGAATGAGCTGCAGCTCATACAGAACGCTGCTGCCAGAATTCTGACCAGAACAAAAAATCTGAGCACATCACTCCAGTCCTCAGGTCCTTACACTGGCTTCCAGTTACATTTAGAATAGATTTGAAAGTATTGTTACTCGTTTATAAATCACTTCATGGCTTAGGACGGAAATACATTACAGATATGCTAATTGAATATAAACTAAGCAGACGACTCAGATCATTAGGATCAGGTCAGTTAGAGATACCAAGGGTTCACTCAAAACAAGGTAAGTCAGCATTTAGTTATTATGCCACCTATAACTGGAATCAGCTTCCTGAAGAGATCAGATGTGCTTCAACAGTAGACACTTTTAAATCAAGATTAAAAACACATCTGTTTAACTCTGCATTTACTAAATGAGCACTGTGCTGCTTCACACTGACTGCACTTTTTATCCAAATCACTTTTACTCCTGTTTTATTCTTTTTAACATATTTTAAACTGTTTTTATCAAAATCACATTTATTTTTTTTAATTGTTCTTTGTTTTTATTATGATTTTATCGTGTGTCTCTTATTTTTACATATATTTTTTTTCTCTCTTATAAACTGTTTTCTAATTTCTACAGTATGTAAAGCACTTTGAATGACCTCTGTGTATGAAATGTGCTATACAAATAAACTTGCCTTGCCTTGCCAAGTGTCTAGTGTCAGTGTGATTTGACTTTCACCCAAAGAACATGAACAGTTTTTCTCCCTTTGCTCCCACAGTCCCACAAATCTACTTAAGTATCACTTACACACCATAAAGTATATCTCAGTTTGCATCTGTCCATTCATTCATATTCTACAGTGATTATCTTGCACTGAACTTAGGTCACAAGACAGGGGACACCATAGACAGTGTGACAAACCATCGCAATGCATAACCACACACACACACTACGGACAATTTAGAGATTTTGGGATGGAGGAGGAAACTGGGATACCCAGAGAAAACCCCCAAAGCACAGGGAAGTCATGCAAACTCAGGATGGAGGCAGGAATCAAACCTCTATCCTATGAACCACTAAGCCAACATGCCCCCTGGACATCAGTGATAATGTTCAATAAAGGATTCAGTAGCGCAGGTTAAAATGTGATGTTCATTTTTAATACTTAAAGATTTTCTGTGCTTCTGGCAAACAAGATTACTAATTACTAATTAGTTTTTACTAATGATTACTACAGAATACTAATGTATTAGTAATAATAAATCGCTGCAGGTTGAATATGATACAGAAATACAATGAAAAAATGAATGTAAAAATAAATTATGTAATAATTTATGTAATTATGTAATATGTAATAAATCAATTCAGCAAATTCCACAATTTCAGTATTGCCGTTGGATTAAAATGAATGAAGCAAAAAAAAAAAAAAAAAAAAAAAAAACAGAAATGAAAAAAATAAAACACTTGTTATAAATAGAAAAAATATCTTTGTTTTAATCTTGTTACGTCTTGTGCATAGCTGAATAAATAGTATATGAACGTACTTGTTTTATGAACTATAACAGCACCTGTATGGCAGCGCAACAACACGTCCGACAAAAGCTGAGGTCAACAGAGCAGCACAAATACAAAGCCTGAGTACAAATCTTGGAAATTTGACACGGGACACGCTCTTTTTTTGTAATTCAGCCAGTCTAGAAAGAGATGGACATGATTTATTCAGTTCTTGAAAGAGGCGTCTGCTGACATCACTGTCTCATATGATTCCCTGAGGATCCACTGAAGCCCTGACAAGCTCCTCAGTCTGGGTTCAGCGCTTGCCCTGTCAGACTGTGAAGCTACAGGCCTCACCGTTACATCTGCTGCTTTTGACAAAGGGGAAGATGAAGCACACTAATTGTCCTCTGCAGTCTCTTCTTGATTGCTCACCAAGTCTATCATGACAGTGTTAAAACATGTCACTGTGGGAAAAAATCATTTCGAGACTATGCTATGGCTAAAACAGCTATAAACTGTCATTCTTCTACTTTCTATATAGATGTTTATCTACAAAAACAAAAAAAATTCATAGACAGCTGGATCAGAAAACTGCCTACTCACAAACACACACAGACCAATCCAAGAAATTTGCCAGTCCACTTGTTGGCATGCTTTTGGCAGACTCAGTGTGGTCAGGACTGGAAACTATTATGCAAAAAATGCCTGATCAGACAAATTCAAATGAGAGACAGTGATGAGTCTTTATGAATTTGTATGAAACTTACACATCAAACTTAAAAAAAAATATTTTATATCCAATTAGATGTATCGACAATATCCATTTTTGTGTGTTTCCTATCACAAGGATCGAACAGCATCCATCAAACAGAGCCGAGTCATACAAACTCCCATCTTGGCCCAACAAAATAAGCTTTCACACCGGCAGATAATATTACACTACTATTTTAGCTCCACAGCCTATAAGCACATTTGTCCTAGTAGAATTGTCCTGTTTCCTAATGATACTCAATATTCCTCGTTGAAGTGTCCCGGCAATTGCACTGTCATCAAAACGCCAATTTTCAGTAGACTTACAAGCTTTCAGAACAAAGGACCAAGCTTCACAGCTGGTGTGCCTCGGCTAAATGAGCATGCTTATTTCCTCTATAACGTGCAAAAGTGCCATAAAAAGTAGAGGACTACATGAAAAAATGTCACTCATCCATTAACAAATTGTCCACTTACAGTTAAGTCATAACTACTAAGGGTGGAAATTTTTACCAAAGCATCATGTAATGTAATGAAATTCAGATAGTACACATAGTAATAAAGACTAAAGAATATTTTCTCTACATAAAATGACCCCTCTAAGACAGAAAACTCTCTGAAATGTTGATTAATGTTCCATACCAGCAGCTTTAATGGTGCTCCCAGTATTTGTAATTCAAATCATTGTTTTTTTTTTATTAGTGTTTACATGGTTACATTGGGGGGTCACGGTGGCTTAGTGGTTAGCACGTTCGCCTCACACCTCCAGGGTTGGGGGTTTGATTCCTGCCTCCGCCTTGTGTGTGTGGAGTTTGCATGTGCTCCCCGTGCCTCGGGGGTTTCCTCTGGGTACTCCGGTTTCCTTCCCCGGTCCAAAGACATGCATGGTAGGTTTATTGGCATCTCTGGAAAAATGGCCGTAGTGTGTGATTGCGTGAGTGAATGAGAGTGTGTGTGTGTGCCCTGCGATGGGTTGGCACTCCGTCCAGGGTGTATCCTGCCTTGATGCCCGATGACGCCTGAGATAGGCACAGGCTCCCCGTGACCCGAGGTAGTTCGGATAAGTGGTAGAAAATGAGTGAGTGAGTGAGTGGTTACATTGCAGGCTATAAAGCAAGTATGTATAGTGTTCACATGTCAAGCTACAACACATTATGTGACACTGACATACAGGATGTTCACTGAGCTAACCAGTTCGATGAATATTGAAGCAGAAGCAACAGAGAAAGAGACAAAACTCACTTTAAATTTAAGCCAAGTGCGTTTTTTATTTTCATCCTTCTACATCACATGTAAGCATTGGAACTGATTTAGTTTCTCCAGGTCTTTGGTGCAACACATATTGTACTGTAAGTGCAAATACACAACAGTGTGAGACAAGTGAAGGACAATAATACACAGCACAGTATATACAGAGCAATGAATACAGAGAACAATGAACATACAGGACAACAAAGCAGTTTTGTGCAGGAAAACTATTACTCAATGTCCCATAAACTATTGTATAGTGCAGTGCAATAATGTGAGTCCAACATCTTCCGACTTGAATTCTCACTTCTGATTGGCTAGAAAAGGTTAATTTTCCATACCAGTAACTCTAATAGTGCTTGCAGTATTTGCAATTTAAATAATAGGCGATTGAGTCACTTAAAACTATCACACAATGTCCTATAATCTATTGTATAGTATAGTGAAATAATGTAGCAGCAATGCTGGTAATAAATAGAACCTCAGAAATAAAATAAAAAATATCTGATTCAGCTTTGTAAAGTGTGCTGTGATATTGAGTCATTCTGGGTTAGATGTTTGATTAGCCCAGGTGAGCGTTGGGATGCAGTTGGGTGTTGAGTAATCTGAGTGCCTCAGGGAAGAATCTGTTGTTGTGTTGGTGGCAGTTATGCTCTGGTACTTTCTGCCAGATGGCAGGAGGGTGAAGATTCCCTGAGAGGGATGAGATGGGTCATCTGTAATGCTATTAAAATTGCAGATAAGGTGGTTATATGAGGTGTAAATGGTTAGGTAGAGAGACCATGGTGGTATTTTCAGCAGTTATCACAAGCCTTTGTAGGGTCTTGTGGTGCAGTGAACATACCACACAATGAGACAGCTGGTCAGGATGCTATCTATTGTCCCTCTGTTGAAGGTGGTAAGGATGGGAGGGGGAGGCTGGCTCTCTATAGCCTCCACAGGAAGTGGATAGGTCTGGACATAAAAAAGTAGTCTCAGAGTGAACAAATGATTTTCCATTTCTTTGATTTGGTTGTACAGATACCTAATTGTCTAGGCTAATAAGCTAATGAAACTCAAGGTCAGGATAAGCAAGGTGTCATGTCAATGCATGAGAATGGCTTTACTGTACATCCTATTCAAAGCAACACAGCATGGATTACATGCATGACCATTAGAGACTACGACTCCCAGAACTCAGAACACACTAGGAACATAGGTGCTAAATACTACAGCACCCAACATCCCTTACAAACACTTTTAAATTCTTCTTTATTATGACTGAACACAAATCACAGCCATAGTTAAAGAGTCTCATACAGTACCTGGGATTCCAAGCCTTCTGATATTTTGCTTAGTGTTCACAGTCACGACCGCACTTCTGCTTTTTTGGTTTATGTTTCTGTCTTTTTATTTTGCCCAGTCAACTCTGCCTGTCTTCTGCTTTTATTCTGACTTTGATTCTCTTTCAAAAATTCAAGGTAAGCCAAGGTCATACACAAAGGGCCGATCTAAAGAAACGTGGCTCAGAACTCAAACGCTTGGAAAATGAACTGTAAGACTTCCACATCGAGGTTCAATTCCATGTCCTTCAAAGGAAAAATAACAGAAGAAAAGATATAAAATTCAGTGGAGGGCATCCTCTGGTGGCTTGGAGGAGAAATGCCTGGGTTAGACAGGAGAGTAATAATGTATGGCAAGCTTGTTAGTTCATTCATTCATTCATCTTCTACCGCTTATCCGAACTACCTCGGGTCACGGGGAGCCTGTGCCTATCTCAGGCGTCATCGGGCATCAAGGCAGGTTACACCCTGGACAGAGTGCCAACCCATCGCAGGGCACACACACACACTCTCATTCACTCACGCAATCACACACTACGGACAATTTTCCAGAGATGCCAATCAACCTACCATGCATGTCTTTGGACCGGGGGAGGAAACCGGAGTACCCGGAGGAAACCCCCGAGGCATGGGGAGAACATACAAACTCCACACACACAAGGTGGAGGCGGGAATCGAACCCCCAACCCTGGAGGTGTGAGGCGAATGTGCTAACCACTAAGCCACCGTGCCCCCAAGCTTGTTAGTTAATCAATTGTATTAATACAGACTAAACAAAGCAAAGCAGGAAAAATCATGTCTTTTATCTTCAATTTTTCTTGCTCCTTCTCCTCTAGAACTTCCTCCAATCGTATAACAGCTACCAATTGCAGAAGGTGAAGTCTAACACTTGAATCCTCCAAGACTCATGAAGCCAACTTCTATGTTTTTCCAACTCCTGCATCATAGTACAGTGTAACACACTCAGCGAAAACAGCTATCAACCTCCTTCCACACACACAAGCTCACAGGCATCCACAATAAGCTAGTTAGTGTTGCTGTGATTGACAGGGGAGAGTCAGTGCTGCCAATCTTACCACCTACACAAACAGGAAAGTATTTTTGTTGTTGTGCTAATAAATAATACCTATTGGAATAAGAATAACACTTTATAAATGTGTATAATGATTAAGTCAGTTGTCATTGCAACATTCACAGAAACTGTGACACTTCCATATATGAAAAACTACAGTATATTGAACACCAAGTTCAAGACACAGGTGGCATCCTATTCAAGGAACCTTGATGAAATCATCACCTGACACGACTGGAATAGTTATTAAGGCAAGAGAAGGCGTAATTAAGGATTGGGAAAGAAATGACACATGCAATTAACTTTTTGTCTTGAGACCTGACTCTTCTACTGATTGGGTCTGCAATTCACCAAGATATCATGAAGCCAGTTGTGGTGTTCCAGCTGTTGTTCCCAATAATTCTGTAGGTTTTCTATTAATAGAGATTGAGGTCCAGTGACAGGTACATTTACAGCATTTAGCAGACACCCTTACTTACATTTTATCTCATGTTCATACAACTGAGCAATTGAGGGTTAAGGGCCTTGCTCAGGGGCCCAGCAGTGGCAGCTTGGTGGATGTAGGAATCAAACTCACAACCTTCCGATTGGTAGCCCAACACCTTAACCACTGGTAGATCCCTACAAAAAAACATTACATTTGGCAGACACACTTATCCAGAGTGACTTACATTTTATCTTATTTTATACAACTGAGCAATTGAGGGGTGAAGGCCTTGCTCAAAGGCTTGGTGGACATTGGATTTGAACTGACAACCTTCCAATGGGTGGTCCAATGCCTTAACCACTAGGCTACCACATTCCATAAGGTAAATGTGCCATGAAGATCAATATGTGATCTATGTACTGTAGATGAAAATGTAGAAATCTAAATAATGTACTGTAATGCTATTGTTATTCTCGAAGGCTTTCTACTGATTCGTTCCCGAGAGGAGGGTAAGATCTAAGTGTTTTGTTTTTCTCTCTGCTCTGCTCATAAAACTCCTACAGGGGTTATTGTTGATGCGCAGTCCTCTGAAGCAAGTTTTATGGCTCTACTTTTTAAGTGGCCAAGCCTTGTCCTTTGCAGTCCCTACGCTTTGAACTCTATGTTAATTTCCCCACAAACTAAAATCCAATGGGCTATGTCAGTGAGGTAAATCATGCAGCGGGTTTTTATCTGCCTGTAATCACAATGTGGCAGATGTAAAATGGGCTATTCGTATGATACATGGGATACAGTATCTCAAAGCCATCACATCAAAATTGTCTGCGATTGCTGGTCCAGGGAGCAGAGAGCTGTTGAGAACAGAAACACTAAACCTATGTGGGAAAAAAACCTTTAAAATAATTAATATTATAAATATCATGTTATATTACAAGAGGAATATACATATAATATCTAAAAATAAATTAAATAGTATGATTCGGAAAGGAAGCCATGATGTTAAAAAGAGCAGTCTTAAGAATTGCAAAGTGCAGGAACCTAAATAAATAAAATGTAAAAGAATTTTACTTACAAAAAAGTAAGATACAGAAATTCATTCATCTTCTACCGCTTATCCGAACTACCTCGGGTCACAGGGAGCCTGTGCCTATCTCAGGCGTCATCGGGCATCAAGGCAGGATACACCCTGGACGGAGTGCCAACCCATCACAGGGCACACACACACACTCTCATTCACTCACGCAATCACACACTACGGACAATTTTCCAGAGATGCCAATCAACCTACCATGCATGTCTTTGGACCGGGGGAGGAAACCGGAGTACCCGGAGAAAACCCCCGAGGCACGGGGAGAACATGCAAACTCCACACACACAAGGCGGATGCGGGAATTGAACCCCCAACCCTGGAGGTGTGAGGCGAACGTGCTAACCACTAAGCCACCGTGTCCCCCAGATACAGAAATTATCTACTTTAATTAATTTCATTTCTTTTTTTTTTTTTAACATCTATATTGTACAGTATATGGTCAAAATCCTGACAGGGTGGTGAGCATCTATACATGTTTCTTTATGTCTCTTTACAATTGGGGGAAAAATAAAAGTGACTTTAACATTTGAGGAACATTTGTCTCTCTTTAAAAAGACTACTGTATAATATGTTAAATAATATCTCTAATATACAAAGATCTTTAAGTATTACATCATATGTATACTGTATATGTATATATGTTTACGCTTCAATATTTTTATGATATCTACAATATACTGTACACTGTTTTGCACTGACACTGAGGCGTCGAATGTCACTCACAAAACAAATACATATTTTTTTGCTGCCGTTGTCTCTTTTCTTTTCCTTTTTTTAAAGTTTTGTCTGAATAACAAGGTGCTCAGCTTCAACTTTTCAAATCACAGACTTTCTGACTATGAAAAGGTTTCATTTAAAAATTTTGAAGGGCATCTACTCAACATGGGGTCCAGATGGAGGAAAACATTTCAAATGACTAACTGGGTGCATAATTAGGAGTGTGTTGGAATTATAGCATTAGTGTACTTTGTATTTGTGTGTATGTGTGTGTGTGTGTGTGTGTGTGTGTGTGTGTGTCTTTGTGTTGCCATTGAAATAAAAATTAGGAATCATATTATTTTCTCCCTTTTTATGCGGATTTATTTTTAATAAAGAATTACGTTATTTATCAGATGATCAAAGGAGTTTTATTTATTTATTTATTTATTTATTTATTTATTTTATTTATTTTTGTTTTTTTAATGACTTCTTGTGATTTTTTTACTGAATTTACAGTACGCTGCTTAAGGGCATGGTGTTTTTTTGTTATTGTGTCAGATATTTCTCTCTGTCATACCATCCTTTATATAATCATCATGAAATATCCACTAAATTTATCACAACATCATCAATAATTGTAGCACATCATTAACTTGAGCATGGACCATAAAAGGATCTACATCTTTTCTCCTCCGCCTCTTTTTCTCCCCACAAGAGAGCTAAATAATAAAACACGTCGTTTTTATTCCCCTTTCACCGAGTGCGTCCGAATTATATAAATTAACATTTAATAATTCCGATCTCATAAATTGACTTTCAAACATTTTAATTAGCAAGCACTTTGCTCACCACACACTCCCAGCAGATGGATGCCCGTGTCATCCAATTCGAGGAACCGGCAATTACCAACTCATTTGCATTCTTATTTCAAAAATGTCTCCCCCCAAAACCATCTCACTTAAGGAGCATTTTATCTTTATAGCTCCGGATTTAGCACAAGATGGTGGTCAAGTGTTCATTTACTAATTTCCCCTGAAGACGAGATAAAAAAAAAACTCTCTTTCAGTGAGTAAGTAAACACACAAGAAGAATATGACGAGTGATAAGTAACAATAGTTCATATTTAGATTTTCTTATATTCAGTGAAACTCTAACTTTAACTAACTATATTTACTCATAGGACAAAATATAATTTCTAGTCAGCACCGAGATCAAATGAAAATAACAAGGACACAAGTCTCAATCCTGAAGCTTCTTATGTTTTCTCACGTTGTCCGTTCATCCCGTGTCTGTCTGCGCTCCCCGCCGAGAGACTCGTTAGTGTGATATCTCACGATTGAATGGTTGAATGTTTGTAGGCTTTACATGGAATTATCACTGTAACCAGCAGATGATTAGATTAGATTTGGGATGGTTGATTGTCTGAAAGCACTAGCGTCGTCTGAGCCGTTGGCATCGAGTTCTGCTTGTTTTCTACTGAAGCTTAATCTCCCATATTTCCCATACTTTCATTCTGGTGGCTTTTGGTAGATCTCACACTCTTTTCTTATATCTGCTCATTGTTCATTATACTGAGTGCATTCAAATATACCACTAAGTTTACTTCCCATGCTGTTCTAATGTCCTTGCCATATAAGTGGATATTTTCAGAGATGTATCATTTACTTAAAAGAAATGAAAGACATGTACACTAGCATTTAGTAGTATAATCAAAAGTATGTGCACTGAGCACTTTTATTGTACATTTAGACATGGCAACATGGGCAATACAAAGCTGTATTATTTAGAGCCCACATTAATAAATATTTTTAATTCATTTCTATTGCAATCCAGTATAATAATGTACATATGTCCATTTTTTATAAAGCATTTTTTTAAAGACCTTTTTTGGTCCCTATTTACTTTTGCTTTTTAAAATAATGTCCAGCTCTTCGTTAACACTTGGAGAATAACTTTATTTGATAAACCAACTTTGTGCAATAGATACTGATCATGTGGTATGTCTTAAACAAGGCTTTATAGATTTTTAAGACTTTAGTTAATGTTCACATCAAACATCAGAATGTAGAAATGTCTGATCTCTGTGGCTTTGATCGAGGCATGGTTGTTGGAGCCAGATGGGTTGGTTTGAGTATTTCATTCACTGCTGATCTCCTGGGATTTTCACACAGAAGCGTCTCTAGAGTTTACACAGAATGGTGCAAAAAGTACAACAAACAAACAACAACAAAAGAATCGAGTGTTGTGCAAAGGGTTTGCAGGCCGAAACATCTTGTTGATGGGAAAGATCAGGGGAGAATGACTCAACTGGTCTGATCTAAAGTTACAAATAATCACTCTTTACAGCCATCTTAAAATGCCCAGAACATCACACCTTAATGTGGATGAACTTCAACAACATGAGACCACATCAGGGTCCACTGCTGTAGGCCAAAATCAAGAATGTGAACCATCATGGGCACAAGTTTACCCAAATGGTACAGATGTAAACTGATAAACAGATCAGACAAATGCTTTTGTAATCTTTAACTGCTCATGATAGGCTCAGAACAGTTCTCCTGTTCTTGGCTGACACTAGTAGACACTGATGTGGTATTGTGCTGTTGTAGTCCATCCAGCTCAAGGTTTTGTGTGTTCTGAGATGCTTTTCTGCTTGTCTCGGTTGTAAAGAGTGATAATTATATCCTTCCTGGTAGCTCAATTCAATCTGACATTTTCACCAACAAATTTATTTATTTATTTATTTATTTATTTATTTATTTATTTATTTATTTATTTATTTGTGTGCAGCAGTCTGTGTAAAGATTGAGAGTGTTTTGTTTGAAATTTCCAAGACTTCAGCTGAAATACTCAAACCAGATCTTTTGTATATATTTTTTAATTTGGCAGATGCCCTTATACAGAGCATCTTACATTTTTATACAATTGAGCATTTGAGGGTTAAGGGCCTTGCTCAGGGGCCCAGCAGTGACAGCTTAGTGGCCCTGGGATTCAAACTCACAACAAATTGGTAGTCCAACACCTTAAGTTCAGCTACCACTTACTGTATAGCTACGTCAAATATTTTAGGTTTGGCTTTCATAGTCATCCACAATTTTGCGCTAGCTCCAGCAAAACATATTCAAGGAGAATTAAAATCTTTGACAGTGAACACAGTCATTAGTGTAATTATGGAATAATAATAAGCTATACAAAACTGTTACTGAAACTAAATGTTAGCCTTACTTAAAGGACCAGGGATTCTATGATCTATGGCAATCGATGATGTGTCACAGAACTCTCTCTCAGGCTTAGTTTTGATACTCATCTGAAAGTTAGCCTAAACCTCCAGAGACTGTGGAGTGACTAGCCTGAAGGTTAATGCAGGAGCCTAGTGTAAGCTCCTGTGAGATCCATAATCTTCTCCATGAGGTCCCAGTGAGCCTAAGCGCACTTTGGCCAAAGGGCTCAAAGTGAGAGTTGGCAAAGAGCTGCTGAAATGAAAAAAAGAAAAAAAATCCCCAGGTATCATTATCCATCATGATTATGTGTCACCCATTCTGGAGAATGTTCTGTGCTGAAATGTAAAGTTAAGACATTTGCTTTGAGCTGTGAGTATTTTTATAAAGACTTTTCATTTTTTAATCCTTCTGAACAACATGAAGGTTGTAAGTTCAATAATCGTTGCAATAGGAGTAAATGTAAATGTTCTGTGTAAATGTTTGTATGCGTCAAACAGAACTAAAATCTTCTGGTGGTTTGACAAAAGTTTTGTAAATGCTGATTGTCTTCGTACCCTTGTGCGTATGTTAATCACCTGTAAAGTGTGAAGCGCGTTCCTGACCCAGCTCATTTCCATAATGACAGACTGTTTGCACTGTACCATTTCATTTGTCATTATTTAATTAGTTTAAAATAAAAAATAAAAATAAAATAGTTTTATTTGTCTTAATTTATTAGTTTGTGTCAGCCTGCATTTTAATGTTATATACATACATACATACTTACATATATATATATATATATATATATATATATATATATATATATATATATATATATATATATATATATATATATATATACATTTGTTTGTTTGTTTATTTCTTTTATTTTATTGTGGCTGTATTTCTATAAGAAATAATCTCCATAACTAAGAACTGAGAAGATATCATAATATATCATAATATAACATCATAATATAATACTGTATGTAAAGAATATACACTCACCAGCCACTTTATTAGGTACACCTGTCCAACTGCTCGTTAACGCAAATTTCTAATCAGCCAATCACATGGCAGCAACTCAATGCATTTAGGCATGTAGACATGGTCAAGACGATCTGCTGCAGTTCAAACCGATCGTCAGAATGGTGAAGAAATGTGATTTAAGTGACTTTGAACATGGCATGGTTGTTGGATGCTGATCTACTGGGATTTTCATGCACAACCATCTCTAGGGTTTACAGAGAATGGTCCGAAAAAGAGAAACTGTGGGCGCAAATGCCTTGTTGATGCCAGAGGTCAGAGGAGAATGGCCAGACTGGTTCGAGCTGATAGAAAGGCAACAGTAACTCAAATAACCACTCGTTACAACCGAGGTATGCAGAAGAGCATCTCTGAACGCACAACACGTCAAACCTTGAGGTAGATGGGCTACAGCAGCAGAAGACCACACCGGTACTAGTAAGGTGTACCTAATAAAGTGGCCGGTGAGTGTATTTCTCTATACATCTAAGATCATATTCACATATTAAGTCTAAAATGAAGATTAAGGTTTTCAACATTAAGGTTTTTTTTTGTTTGTTTGTTTTTTGCAATATCTGTACCTTTGTCCTTGAAAGGGATGAGTCAATAATGTGAACTTAATAGCTTTAATAATTTTCTATCATTTCCTAGAACTGAATGCCTGCTAATAACCGCATCCTTGAAAATTTCTGTCAATCTCCATCTGAATAAAATCCATCAATCTCCATTAAGAGTTTTCACTGTACACATTCGCTTGTCAAGGTGCTCGAAGAATGCACTGAAATGGAGAAAGTGTGTTACTGTAGGAATTAACATGAACTGGATATGAGAAAGTGAATTATATTGTGAAAGTGAAGTATTGGCTAAGAACAAGAACCCGTATTTAAGTGGGTGCTTTTTTTTTGGACAGTGGCTTTTAACAGTGCCTTAAAATTTCCAGGAGAAATTTCTCCGGCTGCAGCCTTGAGTCATGTATTTTGGCCAGGGAAAGGCTTCTTTATAACTCTCCATCCATTATACTTTGTGATCATTGCCTTTATTGCCTTCTTTTATGGAACTGTTCTGAAGATTGCACCTTTTCCACTATGATATATTCCAGCATCAATAACAAAAAAATTGTTCCCTGTTCTGTATGAGATATAACTGATAGGCTGTGTAGTCCTATATATGGCAAATCATTTTAATGCAGATGAAATACTGATAGTTGTTTTGCTTTATGTTGAAATACACGGTGCATAGAAATCAAATTACAGACCAGTGTGTCATTCTGCAATTTTTTTATATTGTTTTATTGTTTTTTTTTCCATTTCATGAATTTATGTTAAATATTAAATAAGTAAATAAATCTACAGTTTTGTCTACATTTTTTTTTTTTATTATAAATCAACTTATGCAAGGCATGAATTTTAATAACAGTGTTATTTGGACGTAGTTTGTAATTAATACACTGTGGAAATGAAATGCAAAATGAATTCAAAATACCTTGCTATTTGATATAAAATGTATTATGAACGCTGCAAAATCCATTATTCCAAGCAAAAAATAATAAATATATATGGACGGATATATCATCCACATGCTAGGTCTCAAACAATATATTGTGATTTTAATTAGGGCCATTATTATAACGCTACAGTGCAAAGGATTTTTTTCTGTTCAAAATTAAACAGAGAGTTACTGAGATAAGGAAGAAATCTGGTGATGAAGATGATGATGTTAAGGAAGAAATCTGGTGATGAAGATGATGATGTTCCCCAGCTCTTTTGAGTTGCCCTGAGTGTTCTGTAGAAACAATTCACTTTGAAATGTCACTATGTTTATATTTTAGGGACAAAATGAGAGAGAGAGAGAGAGAGAGAGAGAGAAAGAGAGAGAGAGAGAGACAGACAGACAGAAAGACTGTGTATGTTGTGTGTGTGTGTGTGTGTGTGAGAGAGAGAGAGAGAGAGAGAGAGAGAGAGAGAGAGAGAGAGAGAGAGAGATTCTAAAGAAAGCAAATACAGTATAAGACTGAGTAAAATAGCCTTTTATTTATAGCACATGTTTTTTTCTTACAGCCCTTTACATGTTGATTTGCTACAGATCTCATAACAGTGCATAGCTTCTTCTTATTGTTAAACTTTTGGCTTATTGTTAATTGGCAATTATTGCCAATAAAACCACCGCAACCCGCTCTGTCTTCCATGCACTGCACATTATATATATATATATAGACAATAGAGTGAGATAAAATATAATAAAATAATTACAATAGAAAGAGAGAAATGATCTGTGCAAGGAAATGAACAAATATATATTATATATATATATAGTACTGTGCAAACGTTTTAGGCAGGTGTAAAAAAATGCTGTAAACAAAGAATGCTTTCAAAAATGGAAGTGTTAAACATTTATTTTCATAAATGAACAAAATGCAGTGAATGAACAAAAGAGAAATCTAAATCTAATGAATATTTGCTGTGACCTCCCTTTGCCTTCAAAACAGCAGCAATTCTTCTAGGTACACTCGCACACGGTTTTTGAAGGAACTCGGCTGGTAGGTTGTTCCAAACATCTTGGAGAACTAACCACAGATCTTCTGTGGATGTCGGCTTTCTCACATCCTTCTGTCTCTTCATGTAATCCCAGACACACTCGATGATGTTGAGATCAGGGCTCTGTGGGGGTCATGCCATCACTTCATGCTGGTTTGAAGGCAAAAGGTAGTAACACCAAATATTGATTTGATTTAGATTTTTCTTTTGTTTGCTCACTTTGCATTTTGTAAATTGACAGAAATAAACACTCATTATTTATATTTCTGAAAGCATTCGTTGTTTACAGCATTTTTTTCACACCTGCCTAAAAATTGTAATACATGTAATATTTTCTGTACAAAAATCTGATTGAGGTAGTGGGTGGTGTTCAGAAAACTCTAGAAAAGTCTCCAGTTTTCTACTTTTTGTACTTCACAAGAGTTCACGTATAATTTCTGCGTTTTTCTGGGTACGAGTGCACAACTGTAGCTGAAGAATTTTATTATATTACTGCTTAAAGCAGTATTTATACACATGACAATACACATGAAACTAAGGTTTAGATTTTTTCAGTATTTTTAAACTCAGATACATACAGTACAGTGCGAGTGAGTCATTCAGAGCGTCTGCTCTGTGTCTCTGTGGAAATAATATTTATTTCTCTATGTTTTGGCGAGGGTGTTAATGCTATCCGACTTGTGACTAACGTTTTTCCGGGGTGGAAAACAACCTCACACAGATTAGATAGTGATATACAGTGGTGTGAATTAGTGTATTTTTTTTTGCATGTTTGTCACACTTTAATGTTTCAGATCATAAAACAAATTTAAATATTAGTCAAAGGTAACACAAGTAAACACAACATGCAGTTTTTAAATGAAGGCTTTTGTTAAATGAAGGGAAAACAAAATCCAAACCTACATGGCCCTGTGTGAAAAAGTGCTTGCCCCCTAAACCTAATAACTAGTTGGGTCGCCCTTAGAAGCAAGAACTGCAATCAAGTGTTTGTGATAATTTGCAGAGTCTGTTACAGCGCTGTGGAGGAATTTTGGTCCACTCATCTTTGCAGAATTGTTGTAATTCAGCCACTTTGTAGGGTTTTCGAGCACGAACCTCCTTTTTAAGGTCATGCCACAGCATCTCAGTAGGATTCAGGTCAGGACTTTGACTAGGCCACTCCAAACGTCTTCATTTTGTTTTTCTTCAACCATTCAGAGGTGGACTTGCTGATGTTTTGGATCATTGTCCTGCTGCAGAACCCAAGTTCGCTTCAGCTTGAGGTCACGAACAGATGGCCGCACATTGTCCTTCAGGATTTTTTGGTAGACAGCAGAATTCATGGTTCCATTCCCTGTCTCTGCATACTTGTTCCTTGTGTTTCTACGATTGTCCTCCCTATTTATACCAGTTGTCTTGCATCTTTCCGAGCCCTTGTGTTTGCCGTTGTGCATTATTGTGTGTTGTTGTGTCTCCTGGTTTCTGTTTTGTTATTCATGTTGCCTAGATTTCCCTAGTGTTTTTTCATGTGTTTTTAGCTTTGTTGTTTCCTGATTAAACCCCTTTTTTCATGTTATCCCTGCATTTGGGTCTCATCCCGCTCTGTGAAGACACCTGCTTCCTGTCACAACTCAACTAAAGGTTTTCATCAAAACCACGTTGCACATAACAAGCAATCATCCTGACTGTTCAAAGCATTACCGGTAAACAAAATAGCACCTACTTACATATAAAAATTAGTTTATACAGCTGTACAATATATGCAGACTATACAGTTCACAGTTGACATACGGCTAAGTATAGTGACCCATACTCAGAATTCGTTCTCTGCATTTAACCCATCCAAAGTGCACACATACAGAAGTGAACACACACACACAGTGAACACACACCCGGAGCAGTGGGCAGCCATTTATGCTGCGGCGCTCGGGGAGCAGTTGGGGGGTTCGGTGCCTTGCTCAAGGGCACCTCAGTCGTGGCCGGCCCGAGAATCGTACCCACAACCTTAGGGTTACGAGTCAGACTCGTAATCCTAAGGTTGTTCCTCTGAAAAAGAAAATATAAATAAACGATCTCAATTAGCCGCCACGATTGTCCGATCAGACGACTGCATTTCCCTCCCTCCTCTTTCTCCCCTTTTAAAATCTGTTGACCTTTTTTCTAAGTCGAAAGGACAGGAATGCTGATTTGCTATATTATCGATTTCTTACTTTTTTTGCTTACAGTTCATAGTTTTCAAAATGATTTGTAGTGAATTTCCTTCACCAGAAGTACTACTCATATGCTTTCATCCTCATACGAATTATGCTGCTCATATGCTTGCTTTCTCACGTAATTGGTTTTTGCCTCGGCGGAGCAACAGAGAGCTTACCGAGGCACCTCACATTGGCACGGAAGCGTAATAATTATAGCGCGGTACGGCCTGAGGTGAAACATTCAAAAAGTATTTGACAGCATTTTCTATTCCTTTATGATTATTTAAAATGCATGCAACCACTAAGGGTGTGAAGTAAACAGGTTCAAACTATGATATTTTTGCTGTATTATTATTCTTAATGTTTTGACTAATTGTAAAGAAAAGTTTTTTTTTAATGCTTTAAGGTTTGCTATAAGCATGCTATAAGCATTTACTACTGTACAGGTGGAGATGTTCTGTTTAAATACGGTTTTTAATTTGACATTGCAGTGGAGCAGAATGTGAAATAGCTTTTTGAAGCTACCGTGTTCACCTGCCTTAAAAGAAGTTATTGCTTGTGACCTTGTTATACACAGAGGTGACATATAGGTGATAAGCACATGCAGACATGTGAGAAGTCGTGTCTTTTCATGTGCTCAGCTGCGCCGGGGGACGGCATAAAGCCGGATTGGATCAAAGGCAGTCAGGTGATTGGCAGATTCCGGAGGGCAGCAAATTGATGTAGTTTGCCGTGCTGTGTGCCAGCGTGTTGTACGCCCTGACAGAGACTTGTGCAATATAAGAAATGTTGTGAGGGTCTACTGTGTGTGTGTGTGTGTGTGTGTGTGTATACATGCTTGCATGTGTGCGTGTGCATTAGGGGTAAGGGGACTTGGTGTTACCCCCCATAATGAGAATTCATACAGCCACCGCTGCATGTCTTGTCCTTGTCTTTAACCTTTCCTCTAATAGATTATCCACCACGAGACTATGTGGAGCAGCGCATGAGGTCTCCACCTGAACGTTGGTTCGTGTCGAGCCCTGGAGGGTGGGAGCGTGCCACACAGACAGCAGCCCGTTTGAATGTTTGCTCAGCGGACCCTGCTGCTAGCGGACAGCTTGCTGCTATTTTCTCAAAGCAGAGCAGTGTTTAGTATGCAGAGAGCGCAATTCATTACAGTTAAGGGGCCCTGGGTGCAACCAGATGGTCGGATAAGCGCGCAGTGCCACCTTTCGGCTGCACGTTTGCAAACAGGATCTGAAAGCAATTTAAAGATAATGAGGAAATAGATGCGCTTCTATATTGTGTAGAGGGACTTCACACAGTGACATACCCATATACCACAAACAATCTCATTAGCTTTTTCCAAAAAAAAACAAGGGATTGTAATTGCTTTAGGATAATCTGCATAAATCCCAAAACGGACTGCTCAACAGTGGAAATGTAGACATGTCATAATAATGCCATTGAACTGGGATATCTTTAGATCAGCTAGTAACCTAAATAATTTCACATTCACATGCACAGCAGGAGCAGCTGCTATAAAAGAGCTATCTGGGTGAAGATACAGACATCAGTATCTGGTTTAGTTTTTGGCAACCATGTCACATAATTTGCTGCTAACAAATGTTTTAAGGTGATTGGATTTGTACATAAAAACTAAACAGAATATGTATAGTGTAACAGTATATGAAGAAACCTTGTAAGGAACCAGACTCAAGAGTCGCCTCATCTTTATCCGTGTTACACCGGAGAGTGTGATTATAAATAATTTCCTTTCCACTATTGTCTAAAATCTATTTTGTATTATTTAGTTGGAACAAAAAGGGAACAACTTTTGTGCATTCTGTGGTTGGTTGGTTTTCAGAGGAAACACAGCATGAAATCACTAGAGCATTGCAAACTAGAAATCATTAATGCAGCTGCTTATGCACTCTTTCTATCGTGTTGTGTTTTATGTGTAATAGTTTGCCTCGAGGCATTGTTATTATGTCATCGATTCAATCTCATGATAGTATGTGTTGCTTTGTCGGGCATTACAAAACGATGCATTTATTGTAACCACAGTTTTTAGGAAAACAATCTTATATTCTTCTCCATAACACAGCAGTATTAGGCAAAATGAATAAATTAATGAAATCCATGGATGCAGAAATGGGATTTATGACAGACAGTAAAGAACATATATGAAAGTAGTTATATTTTTATAAAATGATGTAAAGATTATGTAAAGTGAAGTATATAGTCTTGACTTGAGTTACATAAATTAAATCTCATTTCCTTGTCTAGGGATGACAGTGTGCCTTCATACACAGTCAGTAAACTCAAACTCTGCAATTCTGCTCTAGATTTGAACCTCTCGACCCCAGTACCCTCCTCCAACACCACTATTAAAATGACTCATGATGTGCCAGTGACAGAAACATAGGCACCTTAAGATCGTGAAAGCTCAAAAGATATTCTGTTAGCTTTTCGCTGAACCTCTGTCATCAAGAGGACAACTAGCACCATTCAAGGTTTGGTATATGTTTATAATTCTCTAATTCTGCATGCTAATTACTTCCTGTTTCTAAAAGCATAAATCCCCACCATGAATGATTGAGATCTTTAGTGGCGTCAGTGTTTCATTTTCGAATAAAAATGTCGTTGTAAAAGTAGACTTAAAGAAAAAAACTTTATATATATATTTGTTGTAGTTAATTAAGCAAAAAAGGTGCACAACTTGCTGTGACCAAAGTGACTCGAACGCACCGGATATTCGCTGTTTGGATGCAAATAGCTCAAAAAGTTCTCAACAACATAAAAAACAAAGTATGCATCAGGTTTGTTTTGCTATATTATATTTTTAATCAATTCATGAAGCCACTGTAAAATATATCATTACATATTATATCGTCGCTGTGAGGCGGAAACCTCGTATCTCCAAATCCGTTATTTTTCAGGAAATTAAAAAAACGCCGTACCTTATCTGCAGTGCACAGGGTTTAGTCCGCGTTGCAGTGGATTGTCTTGCGCTAAATTCCTGTCCTCAGACGAGCACCAGAACTAGCGGGGGTCAAGATTTTTTTTTCTTTCAGCCCAGTGTTTTGAAGACATTTACCTCAGAAGACGTGTTGATTCGTTGCGACTCTTCTTGAGGAGAAATATGCCGTGAAGCTCTCCTGCGGAGTGAGGAAGAGGTGGACAGTTGAAGTGTCCAATGGAGTTATGAGATTTGCATTCAAGCTATTTTCAAGACTTTAGATTGGTTAATAACTTGTAAAAATAACAGACCCACGTGGGGACTGACCAATAGCATCGATATGTGCAAAAATATGAAATTGACAAAATTTGGACATACAAGGTTTCCGCCCGACAGCGACGATATCATAATTCGTTCAAATTGTTAGATAAACCGAACACATAATAACTAAAATCAGTTTGTGGACAAATAAAGATTTAATTTTATCAAATTTAGTGTCTACAGATGCATCCATTGATTCCATTATAATTTTATTTTATTTTATTTTACTTATTTTTTTGCTGACTCACTTCAACTCAGAATCTCTGAGCACAAATAAAGTCCTGAGTTTCGTTTGTCTTCTAATCACACCTGAGATCAATCGACTTCACACGGCATCTAAAGACTCAGGATGCAAATACTGTAAGTCTAAGTTAATATTTTCCTTCGATTGCCAAGCCTGGATTTCTACACAGTACGATTCTGGATTTTGAGCTTGTTCCGCTTATAGTTTGTCTTTTTATCTCCGGTATTGGTGTTTGTACTGTAAATGAGCTGACCTTTTTTTTCTGTTTTCAATTCAGTTTTAACTCGATTTATTTGTATAGCGCTTTTAACAATTCACATTGTCTCAAAGCAGCTTTACAGAAGTATAGAAACAGGATGACATTTTAAAGTTTAAAGTTTAGGATTAAGTTACTATTTATCTCTAACATTTATCCCTAATGATGTGATGGTGGTGACTAAAATCTCCCTGAGATGATATGAGGAAGAAACCTTAAGAGGAACCAGACTCAGAAGTGAACCTCATCCTCATTTGGGTGACACTGGACTGTTTTCTTCAGATCACATTTCTGAATTTTGGTAAAACTCCATTTGTATCAGCCTTTGCTTCACGCTCGTGAAAAATATAAACAAATTAAATGTACGTCAGGGTCGGGATTTCCTTAACGTAAAGATTTTAATAGTCTTGACAATTAAAAGTAAAAATCACGTTGAATGGCATGCTTTTGACTTACACATTTATCAGTTCTACAAATAATGATGTACTGTAAATATGGCTCACTCATCAGGAAGCCGTCAACTTCATCCATGCATTTAATACAATAATACTGCATTTTCTACAATCAGCATTGTCCCAGATGTCTGTCTCTGCATCTGCATGTGGATCACTGATTCTCTGATGGACAGCAAACAGTATATGAGAATTGGGAAAGCACCAAAAGCTTGAGCGCTGAAGCATAGCAATGCTTCTGCTTTGCTTTGCTTTAAAAATGACACCACGTTTAATACAAGATCAACACTAGTCTGCATAAAGAATAGGTTAAACTTTAAAATACTCTGAAAGAAGCAGCACAGGTTGTACTTCCTGCAGAATTTTGTGGCTTACGGCATTTATAACACGGCGCTTCTTAGGTATTTTATAGAGTCCATCCTCGCATCAACCATAAATGTCAGCTTCGGGTCAATAACCACGGCTTGAACCTATAGCATATCATCCTGACTGTAGGAAAGTTTAAGATTATTGGTTGTGTCCTGCTCTACAGTACTTCAAGGAGATCTATAACATCAGATCCAGAATAAGTAGCAGTCAAGATCGTCGGCAGACCCACAAACTCTCCTCAAGCCTTTTTAATCAGGGAGAAGGACAAAAGGGAACGATACACAGGAAGATTTTGCTTTTAAATGTGTAAAAAACCACCACTGTCTGTAATTGTTGTCATATGCACTGTTTAATGTATAAGTAGCAGTTATTGTAAAGAGATAACATGTAAAAGTGATATGTATCAACATGTTTTGGGGATATGGAGAAGCCTTTAATGACACATCTGTGTCTGTATTTGATTAATGCTCTAAATATCCATACACTTCCATGCGCTTCTGCCATATGATTGACTATGTGAATGAGCAGGTGGCCTGTACGTCTATATAATCACTGTTAATTACTATTTATTGAATTTTTGGGGGGCACGGTGGCTTAGTGGTTAGCACATTCGCCTCACACCTCCAGGGTTGGGGGTCGAATCCCGCCTCCACCTTGTGTGTGTGGAGTTTGCATGTTCTCCCCGTGCCTCGGGGGTTTCCTCCGGGTACTCCGGTTTCCTCCCCCGGTCCAAAGACATGCATGGTAGGTTGATTGGCATCTCTGGAAAATTGTCCGTAGTGTGTGATTGCATGAGTGAATGAGAGTGTGTGTGTGCCCTGTGATGGGTTGGCACTCCGTCCAGGGTGTATCCTGCCTTGATGCCCGATCACGCCTGAGATAGGCACAGGCTCCCCGTGACCCGAGGTAGTTCGGATAAGCGGTAGAAGATGAGTGAGTGAGTGAATTTTTGGTGATTTATAGCAAACCACTAATAACAATGACTGTAGATGGCTATTTGGCCCTGTAGTATAGGCCTGTAGTTCAGACTACATGGCATTTCATCATAGTTCTTGCATTGCATCCAGAAGTGTCAAGGAAATATAACGTACAGCTACCAAATACTCGAGTCTTGAGAGGTAAATGTGAAGCACCTAGATAAACTTACTCTTTTCTCAGGCAAATGTCAGATCCATAAGTCTTCACTGCCACATCGGAAGTACAAGACAGGAGAGAAAATCTCATTAAAATGTTCCTCTCATGCTGAGTGTAGAGAGGCAATGATTCTGTGGAATTTAAGAGTAAATAAGAAAAGGGAGGAGGCTGCGACGGGCGGAAAAAAGCATGGCCTGCTGGATATTGGTGTCACTCCGTCAAATTAGTGGCAATGCCGTGAATTTGAATAGAACCATTTGGGTTTGATTGCACATGTAATGTTATTTTGGCCCTGCATAATTTCTCTCAGTCCAACCAGAAGGTGTGCAGACAGTTTTGGGTCAAAACATGCTGCTGAGGCAATTTTCAGGTTCAAACGCAAATTGGTACACAGGGCCATTGTTGTTCCTGATGCATACTAATAGAGCTAAAGTTAATAAGGCAGAACAAGAGCTGTATGTAAATAGGAGATTTTACTATATATATATATATATATATATATATATATATATATATATATTTATTTATTTATTTGTATTCATTTTTATTTTTCAGAAGGATAATCTTCTACAATGCTGTTAAATACAAAGAATGGTTTTTCCTGTCCATATACTAGCCATAACCTTCAGTCTACTACAAATTCTGCTGAGGTTTGAGAGCCCTGTGTAACCTCTCAAACCAAACAGCACTCCGCTAACATTCAATTTGGGAAGTATAACAGTGCTGTATACGATCCGGGGATGAAACCAGGCTCAAGACAAATCTTTGAAGACAGCGAAATGAGAATGGAGCTTACAACAAAACAAAAGGAAAATGAACATTTGAAAGCAAGAAAGAAGTATTTTGTTCATGGTGTTACCACTGACCTCGAAAACATGGCCAGTTTATCAACATAACCGAAGCTATACAGATCATCAGCAAGCGTCTAGTTTATTTGTTGAAAGTACGAATAGCTAGCCGCATGAAGGTTTTTGTCTCATTTACCCTAATTCCTATTAATCCTGCCAGCTATTGCAGTTATCTGTGTTGTCATTTAAAGCGAAATAAAATTTTAATTAAATTGAATTCCGTTATGACCAGAGATATGTGAAATTCAGGAAAAGAGAAAAATGGGAAAATCGGTCGCAAATCATTATACAATCCCTCTCGGCTAGTTTAGATAATTTAGTGACAAGTCTTGACAGTCTGGAATTTGTACATGTCAGTTTAACATTTAGGTCATTATCAGCTTTCAGACAGAGCATTCTCCATCCAAGTAAGGTCACAGTCACTGAGCTATAAGCAGGGCTTTGTCGATAGACATCAGCTTCCATGCTGCATGCTGCTATTTCAGTTCAGCCATCTGTGTAATATAACATTAATGTTTTTATTATAATGTAATATAATTCTTTGTCACTCACAGTGTAGCCTAAACAAGCAGCAATGAAATGTTAGAAATGTTATTTATAACCTGTGTCTGCTTAGAAAGATGGTAATTAATGTGTGGATTGAAGCATTCTTTGCTATTATCAGCATTTGTATAACATTGTTGATTTTTTTTTTATCACGTCTAATTAGTACAAAAAAAAAACAGCAGTAATAATAATAATAATAATAATAATAATAATAGGCATGTGACCCCTACAGGATACGTCAACAATATTTGTAAATGGAGCCTGTAACATAATAAGACCCATTTAGGGCAGGAAGGACAATAATAAGTATTATTCTGTATTTTTCTAACCAGAAAATAGTTATTTAGAGTTTGTCTTGAGCTGTTTTTTATAGTATGTGCTTAAAGAAGTAAAGTACAGAAATCAGTGATATGTTTGGATCTTGGTATTTTATTTCTCTTAAATAATATAGATTTTTTTTATTCTAAACTAATTCATTATATGACAGAGTGGAACTTTTGCATAGTAACATTTTGCATTACTTTTAGTAGTAAATCTGTCACGTATGTTAAGAATGAGAGCTTTCTAAAGTTTGAGCATCCCTGTTTTTTTTTTTCACTTAGAACAAACAGATGCTGTCACAAGCAAACTACCTAATGAGTGAAACCGAGCATGTACGAAACGCAATACTGAGTATGCATCAGTAATTCAGACTTGACCTATGCATGTATTCACAGGTCAGTGAATTACTCCAGCTCATCAATCATGAAGATTTCCCTTGGCCTTTTATTCCACTCCTTGATTCAGTGACATATAAAGAACCCTTTACATTCATCCTAAACCTGTCACCTTGACATTGCTTTTTTTTTTTTTTTTCACCAGGATCACACTGTGCTTTTTTTTTTTTCAGCACAAAGCCAATGAAGGCATTATGTGCTTCTTTTACAGCTGCTTATCTCCACTATCAAACTCAAATCTCAAAAAAAAAAAACTTTCTCTTGATAGATGCACGTCTCTCTTATCAGAAAATTGAGACTGTATTGCTTAGCCTAGATGCATGAGAGGCAAGCAGGCATGACATATTAAAAAGATTGAAGCTGGAATGCTGGACATGTTCTTGACTTTGGTGAATGTGAGTGATGAAGATCCTTAACTCACTTTGTGAATTCTATTTACGTACTTCCTCCAAATCCTTATCATAGACACCACCAGTTTACACTGCAATTAAAAAAAAAAAAAACACATCGATCAAGTGAAGATTGTGACTTGCATGTATAGCCTCTAACTTCTGATTCCTTGATTTCTCGGACCAGTTGAGATAAAACCTCGTATGCTCCGATGTGTCTGTTCTATCTTGAGCGTCTTTTATTCAGCATGGACAGCAGCCCCTGCTGCAGATATGACAGAAATCGCAAGCCCCATCTCTCCTCAATTGAACGTGCTTGCCAAAGCATAACCTCCATTAAAAATAACAAGATTGGAATAGCAAAAGAGTAGAACATGCTGTTGAGAGACAAAAAAATAAATAAATAAAACCAGAAGCAGTTTCTGCTTGAGGGCCAAACTGATTTTGCTGTACATGGGTACACACATAAAGAAGATAAGCACAAACAAAGCTATGGGTGAAATTGCTCTCATGTGACCAGCATAAAAATTTCATACTACTGCAGATAAAATGTGTTGCCGTGTTAGATGTTATAGAAGCGACTCGGTTGGACATTGATAGTGTAAGCTACAATTCAGCCCCAGAAGACTTCTATAATTGCCTTCTAATTAGTTTCATATTGATTTTGGGGTCATATACAATAATGTGCATGCACAAAGAATAGATACGTTACCTGAATTCGGCTTGGATTTTTCCCCAAAAGTCACCAGCTGATCATTAATCTCACCTTCGCATCATTTATTTAAAAAAATAAGCTCTGGTCAGTGTTTAATGCAATAAAAAGTTAAGTTTTTACATTTATATTTTGTAAAAACTTAATATACAACTAGAAAAAAGTGTGGACATACAGTACATGACTTAATTACATATATTCAATTCAATTACATTTTATTTGTATAGCACTTTTAACAATGGACATTGTCTCAGAGCAGCTTTAAAGAACATAAAACATATAGTACAAAAAGTTCAAGATTAATATTAGACTTATATTTAAATGTGTTTGTATTTATCCATAATGATCAAGCCTGAGGTGACTGAGGTGAGGAAAAATTCCCTTAGATTGAAGAGGAAGAAACTTTTAAACACAGAAGTAAGGCTGGAGATGACCATTGCATAGCATCCCTGGGAGGAGGGAAAAAATGGCCACTGAACGAAACAGTATGCCAAATCAACACTCCAACATTGCAACTTCATGAGTAAACACTCTACTCCGATCAGTAAGAGCTTGTTTTGTTGGTCTAGTGCAGGGGTCGGCAACCCGAGGCTCCGGAGCCGTAAGTGGCCCTTTCGTCCCACTGCTGCGGCTCCCTGTAGATTTGGAAAATAAATATTTAATTTAAATTTATTTTATTTTAGTTAGTTAGTTTTTTTAAAAAAAATGTAATTCTAAATTCTAAGATTATGATGCTCTTGTAACATTAAAATAAACCGAGTTTAATTTTTTTGTCGCTCAAAATATGCGTCATAACTGCCGACTTGCGAAATCCGACACACAGAAGCAGGCGCATTTTTGGTTTGCTGCAGACGGCAAGTTAAAATTGTGATGTCACGAATACGAAGAGGACTCATTTAGACATTGAACATTTTATTTGAAAGTAACCTTCGACCCAGCGTCTTTTTTGTAAAGGTTAGTTCAAACTGTTCAAAATATTTTTGTTTGCCTGCAGAAATAAAATTTCGTTTACTCGGTAGCAGTTCATTGATTTTATAAATGCAACACACTACAGTTTTTTCTATACTTTCCATAAAGGTAAAAAATGATATATACAGTGTTATCTTCATTTTTGATGTAAAAAGGGTTTTGTGGCTCTCTGAGGTTTTTTTCTGTGGGAAACTGGTCCAAATGGCTCTTTGAGTGTTTAAGGTTGCCGACGCCTGGTCTAGCTTCAAGTTTACCATCAGGTTTGTTTTGTTGATCTAGTGATAGGAAGAAACAAACTCTGCTAAGGCTGTCTGATAATCCAAAAAGGTCAGTGGATTCAGAGAGGACAGAGCTTACCTTACCCGAGGATGTATGGAAGATGAAACCAGCTTCATGATAACATCAACATATGACATACATCTTTCAGCCATGAACATCAAGCAGTCTCTGAGAAAAGATTCATCTTGTCCCTTGTGCTCAACACCAGAAATACTGTATGGAACATCAAGGCACAACCCTACACTCAGCCTCCAGCAACCCTGGAGGCCTGAGAGAACATTCACAAATACCCTGACCCCAGAACATCAGGTATAATGCAGAACATATCCTTTGAGATGTAAATAGATGATAGAGGCTACCTTCATCAGGTGGATGTGGACAGCTGGAAGCAACAAGAGTTTGGGCTATGTACTTAAGGCCAGCACTTTACCTTCCCATCTGAGCTACTACTGTACCACCACAGACCTGGTACAATCTCTATCATCTGTCTATTTTGTATACCTGTAAATAATTATAGAGGATGCTGTTAACAAAGCAAAATAGATAAAGAAGCTGCTGAATGCTTAACTTAACTGAATGCTTGTTTTGAGTCAAGGTTTTATTTCATCATCCACCAAAAGGTGCAGAAGAACCTGTAGATTCAACATTGTGCCAGACTATTATAGCATGCAAAGTGCTGCAGTAGACCAACGTGTCTGAAATGAAAGGTCTCAGAAGGACTCCAAAAGTGAGTAAAGGCCTGGTGAGTACAGGTATTGAAGAGAGTGGCATGGGGTCATGAGAAGCTATTATCGCTTGTGGAGATGTTAACATTTTTTATGCAAACTGCTGATGGAAAAAAACCATATGATGGATTCAGATATATCATCTTCCCAGCTCATATCAACAAGCAATAGTGCAGATCATATACAGACCTAGTATAAACATCCTTATTTAGAAGAATCTCTGAAAACTGAAAAAAAAAGTAATTCAAAACCAACACAGATGCATGGATGAATGCATAATGAACAATGATGTAGACTTTTTCTAAAATTTAAAGAATTCAGTGACTTAACATTCAGCTCATTATGTCTCTTTTGTGCATGCATAGAATCAAACCCTTATCTGCAAAGAAACGGCTACTGAAGGACACAAATAAGAAGCAGACACGTCATTAATCCACAACACACAAGCAACCGACTGTTAGAAATCTATCCAATTAGACTAAATTTGGTCCCAAGCATTGTGACTTTAACACACAGCTGAACAGATGATATTAGCAAGTGTTGTGCCAACTCTTAAGCCCGGAAGAGGAGGCGCGATGTTTTGGATCAACTTTGCTGGTTAAACTCTCTATGGTTTACTTAGAATTGAAGGCACACTTAACCATCATGGCTATAACAGCATACTTCGGCAAGACACCATCCCATTTGGTTCGGCTTGATTAGACAATTATTTTGTTTTGCAATAAACAAGCTTGTGATTAACAGAATCAAGCAAAAGCAGTCAACACTGCCTGGCATATGTTAGAAATCTTGGAAACTGTTGAAAAATCATTAAATGTAGTTTATATGACACTATGAGAAAGTCTGCAATGCTGTTAAAAAGGAAAATTGAGATATTTAAACATACGGATGTAATATATGCACTTACTTCACAAAACTCATTGAATATATATATGCTTGTATTTGCTTCACTTAGCTATATATATTCAATGACTTTAGTGAAGTAAGTAAAAAGTGAAAAAAAATAGATAGATAGATAGATAGATAGATAGATAGATAGATAGATAGATAGATAGATAGATAGATAGATAGATAGATAGATAGATAGATTTGGATTTTTGGACAACATCAAAAACCTCAGCCACATTTTCTCCCAGAACAAATTTCACACAATTGCTCACATCTGCACTTAATTTACAGTAGTCATTGAATATATATATATATATATATATATATATATATATATATATATATATATATATATATATATATTCCCTTTGCAGTATATGTTGTATGATACTTTTATGATTATAATAATTCGTAAAACATTTAACTGTCATGTTGTATGTGTTTGTGTAGGTGACAAGTATAATCTAGCTTTTGAGTATGTGATAAAACAAATTACAATAGAAACAAAATAAAAACCAATGGCTAGGATGTCTCATTTCTATTTTTGCCCTCACTGCTCTGCATGAGTGTTTAACTCGCCGGACAAAGAGACACCAATCAAGCACAAATCATTAAAAATATTAGGCTACAGTTCCAGGTCAGTTCTCAGCTCAAACTAATCATTGAAACCAGCTGCTGTTTTGTGCAGTGTTTAATCATAAGCCAAGTTTTTATCCATGCAAATTAAATATCTTTTACTTTTTAGAAATGTTTGCCAGTTTAAGCCTTGGATTTGTTTTAAATAAACGTATGATATGTGAACTGTTGTGAGAAACCGTATTGTAAATGTTTTCAAAATGAAAAACATATAATTAGGCATATAATTAGTGCCATGTGGCATCATTTAATGTTTTCTTAACAATTGTAAGTAATCAGCCATACGACCGTTGTTTTTTGAGATGTTAAGCTTTAGATTTAATTAACTCCATTCTCTATAGTATATGATTTATGAAGTATAATGATTTATGCTAATATACAGTACTGTATGCTGCTAAATTCCTTTATTCTTTTTATGCTTTCATGTTGCCTCTGCATTTTATTTCCATACATTTATATACTGCTGTTTTGAAGTGTAAAGACACACGAATTTTACTACTTGTGCTACACATTGAATGTAAAAATAAAAGCTTCAAAGATGTAAAAGAAAGATATTGGATGAAGAAAGATAAATGAGCAAAATCTGCACACATTATGTGTATTGAACAGCTGGAGAAGTTTCTCAATCCTCTGTGCAAGGGAGTCGATTTTTCCGAACAGCTGTAATGCTCCACATGCTTTTTACTGACCGCTGAAAGTCAAACCGGTCAAACCTACAGTACAGTATGGTCACTCACATGGGCACAAAAAAACAGCTGTCGCACGAATAGGAAAAATATTAGATGTGTGAAAATTGTGAAGTGAGTGGAAAATTTTTAAACTGGGAATTGATAACTAATAACACAAAAGGCTATATTCACATTCAGTGACTTGAGTTAAAAAAGTTGTGTTAATATTTATATGAGGAAAGTTTGCACAGGTTCTTACTGTAAGCTGATTTCCTGTGAGCCCTGTTCAGATTATTTAAATCACATGTATTTATTTTATGCAGGACAACTTTGAGTCTTTATGGACAACATCCTCCTAATCAGTACACAATCGTCAGACTATAGGTGACTGTAGAAAGGATATTATTCATAATAGCACTCTCTGGTGTTTATAACAGTTTATAAGCACACCTTCAAGTGTCACCCAAATGATGATGGGTTACCTTTTGAGTCTGGTTCCTTTCAAGGATTCTTCCTCTTCCAGTTAAGGGAGTTTTTCCTCGCCACAGTCACCTCAGTCACCTCAGGCTTGTTCATTTGGGATACAGTGAGGAAAAACATTATTTGATTCCCTGCTGATTTTGTATGTTTGCCCACTGACAAAGAAATTATCAGTCTATAATTTTGATGGTAGGTTTATTTTAACAGTGAGAGACATTTCAAAAAAAGTTCTCTGTTTCATATATTTATTGGTTTGCACACAAAAAAACAAAACAAAACGTGAAGACACTTGGATAACAATAACCAACATATTTGTATACAACATTTTCCTTTTCTTTTTTTTTCCCATAAAAAAAACAGAAGCAAAAAACAAATAAAGAAATAAAGAAATATTTAAAAATAAATAAATACATAATAAATAAATAAATAAATAAATAATGTATGTTGGAGTCAGGCTTAGCTAGCTTGGAAAAATTGCATAAATGGTTGCCACTTTTTGTAAAATTTGGCGAGATTACCTTTATTAGAATCAAAAAAGTTCTACACTGATTTGCATTTTAATGAGTGAGGTATACAAATAGGTATTTGACCCCTTTACAAAACATGACTTAGTACTTTGATTGGCAAAACCCTTGTTGGCATTCACAGATATCATATGAGTCTTGTAGTTGGCTACCAGGTTTGTGCACAAATCAGGAGGGATTTCAATGTTCTGGATGAGGGAAGGAGGTTCTCACCCAAGATTTGCCCCCGTCCATTGTCCCTTTGTGAAGTTGTCCTGTCCCCTTAGCAGAAAAACCCCAACGCATAATGTTTTCATGTTTGACGGTGGGGAAGGTGTTCTTGGGGTCATAGGCAGCATTCCTCCAAACACAGCGAGTTGAGTTGATGCCAGGTCTCATCTGACCACAACACTTTCACCCAGCTCTTCTCTGAATCATTCAGATGTTCATTGGCAAACGTCAGACAGGTCTGTACACGTGCTTTCTTGAGCAGGTGGACCTTGCAGGCACTGCAGGATTTCAGTCATTCACTGCATTGTGTGTTACCAATTGTTTTCTTGGTGACTATGGTCCCAGCTGCCTTGAGATCATTGACAAGATCCTCCCGTGTAGTTCTGTAGTGATTCCTTACCGTTCTTATGATCACTGAAACTCCATGGGGTGAGATCCTGCATGGAGCCCGAGACCGAGGGAGATTGACAGTTATTTCATGTTTATTTCATTTGTAAATAATTGCACCAACTGTTGTCACCTTCTCACCAAGCTGCTGGGTGATGGTTTTGTAGCCCATTCCAGCCTTGCGTAGGTCTAAAATCTTGTCTCTGACATCCTTGGACAGCTCTTTGGTCTTGGCCATGGTGTAGAGTTTGGAATTGATTGATTGATTGCGGAAATGTGTCTTTTATACAGGTAACATGCTGAGATTAGGAGCACTAAAATAGTGCTTCTAATCTCAGTATATAAGACACCTGGGAGTCAGAAATCTTACTGATTGATAGAGGATTATATATTTATTTCACTTATTAAAACGCAAATTAATTTAAAACTTGTGTTTTTCTGGATTTTTCTGTTGATTTTTCAGTCTCTCACTGTTAAAATAAACCTACCATCAAAATTATAGACTGATCGTTTCTTTGTCAGTGGGCCAACATACAAAATCAACAGGAGATTATATATTTTTTCCCTCACTTTAACTACAAACACATTCAAATATAAGTCTAATATTAATCTTAAACTTTTGTATAATATTAATCTTTGTTTAATAACTTTTTTTGTACTATAATTCTCATGTTCTGTAAAGCTGCTTTGAGACAATGTCCATTGTTAAAAAAAGCTATACAATACCTTTGAATTGAAGTGACATCACTTTTGCAATAACGTATAGACCACCTCCTTTACGCGCAAGCGCTTAATCTGAAAAATAAGATAAATAAATGAATGAATTAATTAAAATAATAATAAAAAAAAATAAAAGATAGAGTATAAAGACAGATAGTAATTCTAAAAAATCTTATTAAACAAATTAGGTGACAAAAACAAATATTAATTCAAAGTCTATTATATTGACAATATACAGCAGCATAAATAGTAGCTGTAATACATTCATTGTTGCTAATTTTTATTTTCATTTAAAAATATAGTTTCCACACCAGTATTTTGAAGCTTATAAGTTGACACGTTTCAACACATCCTGTAATTATTCATTTCATTATATGCTTACATTTAGTGAAGCCAGACATGTGTATGATGTAGGTTTATTTATTATGCTTTTAATTCTTATTTTGGGTTGTTGTTATTTTCAAAAGATAATGTCATTGTTTTGTTAATTTGATGCATTTTTCTTCATAAAAATCTTTCCCATGAATTGGCCCATAACTATATTTCACTCTATTATGCTATATTTATTTTATAAGCCATGTCCATTCTCTTTTAAGATCATCATAATGAATATATTAATTAAGAGTAAGAGCAGATGATACTTTACCACGTGGTTATCTTCAATAATTAATTATGCTGCATGTGTAAATGTGTGGAAAAAGATGCAATTATCTGTTGACCTGAACAATAATTAAAGCATTATTAATCTGCAGAAGGTGTTGTTACTTTTGTATGTAGCTTGCTGTCTATTGTACTTAATTATTGTAGAGGTAAGGAAATTAATAAAGTACAGCCGTTATACTACCGCTCCATTAGTCCAGGACACTCTACTCTACCAGACTACTCTACCAATCTTTTCAACATTTTTTTCCTCAATAAATAATATGAGATATGATTCATTCTGTAGCCCAGCACTTAAGCTTAGGATTTGTTCTTTTTTATTTGACCTCGAGAAACGATATATTGTAGAGACTGTAACCCATTTCTTATTAGCGTTTACAACAGTGAGGTTCGAAACCCACAGCCCTATTCATCACTGTTATGATGCCAGGCCAGGGGTTTTGTGGCTTCTGAAAGTCTCCAGTAAAAGAGCATCTGCCGGTTATGGAACTTTAATTGGCTTACTGTCTGTGTTGAGAAAGAATGACTGTCTCATGAATAAATGGACAATAAGTTAAACACGGTCTCTGAGGGCTGTAGGCTACCTGTTAGAGATAACGTTTGAGCTCGAACTTCACTTTACGCTTACTGAAACGTTGAAATAAAAATATAAATATGGTTCTTCATTTCTCAGTAAAAGCAAATGCCACACAGATGTGATTTAATCACACCATCGAAGTAATTAGTCTTACCATTCTCCACTCCTAGCTGTGCTTGTCAGGTGCAATGTTCCATCTCCAGCCCTTCAGATAGAACTGATTTCTCACTCATTTGCAAAAAGTCAATGCTCTCATCTAAATATTTTGAGAAAAAAAAAGGCACAAAAATAAAGCAGAGGATTGTGAAAGTCCAGAAAAGTAGTGTCAAGGGGTATTTGAAATGAATTAATATATTTTATTCAAAAAAAAAAAATTGTTATAATTACATTTTATGCCTAATTTTCTTAATTAAAGATTATAAATATTATAAAGAAATTATTTCCACAAAGACTAAATCAAGACATATTTAATTTCAATTCAATTTCAATTCTATTTACTTTTATAGCGCTTTTAACAATTCACATTTTTTCCTAATAAGCAAGCCTGAAGTGATGGTGGCAACGTAAAACTCCCTGAGATGAAATGAGGAAGAAACCTTGAGAGGAATCAGACTCAGAAGGGTAAAGTAAATGTAAACAATGTCCTTTCTACAACAAATTATAGTTGAGTGGAATTAAGCAACCAAGCGCTCCTAAGGAATTAATAGGACAGTTAGGTCAATTTATGAGCTCATTACAGACTTAACGCTAATTCCTTCCTGCCAAAGTCTTTAAATGTTCATTGATGAAGACTCGAGCACAAAGCTGACCGACGCCATGGCAGTTCCGAGACGTGATATAACATCCATTCCATAGACTACTTGATTACAAGCTAAGAAAAATTTTCCATGTTAGCATTCAGTCCACTCTATTTCCTTGACATTATGTGGTGGGTGCTTGGGATGTGGTAACTCAGTGTTGGACTACTGATTGGTTGTGAGTTTGAGTCGCAGGTCCACCATACAATGACATAAAATGTAAGCTGCTCTAGATAAAGGCATCTGCCAAATACTGTAAATCTTAACACATTTACTCCTATGAAATATTTGTGGTATCCCACAAGTCATGAAGATTATTTTTAGTGTGCTTTTAATGTTGACTCAAATTGCCAATTTGAACATGCAGCCTTGTTGATTAAAAAATAAGCAGAATGTAAAATATCGTCGCTGTCGGGCGGAAACCTCGTATGTCCAAATTTGGTCAATTTCATATTTTTTCACATATCGATGCTATTGGTCAGTCCCCACGTGGGTCTGTTATTTTTACAAGTTATTAACCAATCTGAAGTCTTGAAAATAGCTTGAGGGCAAATCTCATAACTGTCCACCTCTTCCTCACTCCGCGGGAGAGCTTCACGGCATATTTCTCCTCAAGAAGAGTCGCAACGAATCAACACGTCTTCTGAGGTAAATGTCTTCAAAACACTGGGCTCAAAGAAAAAAAAATCTTGACCCCCACTAGTTCTGGTGCTCGTCTGAGGACAGGAATTTAGCGCAAGACAATCCACTGCAGCGCGGACTAAACCCTGTGCACTGCAGATAAGGTACGGCGTTTTTTTAATTTCCTGAAAAATAACGGTTTTGGAGATACGAGGATTCCGCCCGACAGCGACGATATGTATATTAGTCCGCGCTGCAGTGGATTAGTCCGCGCTGCAGTGGATTGTCTTGCGCTAAATTCCTGTCCTCAGACGAGCATATATGTTATATTATAAAAATTATAAATATAACATTTATTTATTTAGTTAGTTTTTCTATATAACAACATGCTACTTGAGGAGGTTTGTTACAGTGTTGTTGTTGTTTTTTTTTGGTGGGATTTGGTCAAAAACACCCAAAAAATACTTTTAAAAAATATTGAAAGAAGTCAAAGCTGAGTGCTGAAATGAAATGTTGCTCGATTTGCAATAACATATTATTCTGAATGTTTTCTCAGATTCTGTGTTGGGGGAAAAAGTGACAGTAGACTCAGAAGCAGCTAAATGGCACAAAAGTGACAGTTTGAATAAACATAATGAATGCATGCCTCATAGGTGTGTGCCACAGGAAACACGTTACCACGGCAACCTGAAATCTGGCATGGCCCTGTTTTTATAGGGTCATCTAATAATTCATACCCAGTGTGCAGACATGTGAGTACATTGTCAGATTATACACATTATCACAATGTGATGGATAATTGATTTTCTTTGTTCTGTCTGAGAGGAAGAAAGGAGTTTCTATGGCAACTCAGGAGAGTGTGTTTGAGTCGTGGTGTTTTTTTTTCTTCCAGCCTCTACAGGACTTCTATTTCAGCTGTGCACTTTAACCTGGCATGTGTCTTCTCTCAGGGTGCTTCTGTCTCTAGATGTGATGAAATTGGTCACGCATAGTGTGGGTGCAGAGTCAACCATTAACCTTTTTAGATTAAAGCAATTTTGTAAATTAGTAACACCTTGTCCTCATGCAGTCTTGTTCTATATAATTATAACCTAATCTGTTCATGTAAAAACAACAATAATGACAGGTTTGAAATAATGAGAAATAAATTAGTGATTTGGTTATCAGTATCATCAACATCAGTCTGTCTTATCTTCTGAGGTAAAAGTCACTGGACGGATTTAAGCATAAGCCTCGCTATTGATCTCTATTCACACTAACACTAGTGAGAAAAAAAATCGATGGGTCACTTAGTCAGATCCTCGTCGGTATCCAGCACTCTCACCGCCATGGCTCGGAGTCGGTTCCTGGGAAGGGAACTAACCCAGCCACTGACGGGTTATCTCTCAGTGCTGGTCCTAAGCCTGGATAAAATGGGAGGGTTGCATGAGGAAGAGCATCCGGTTAAAAAAACTGTGCCAAAATCAAAGTATGCAGATTGTATAATCTCCTGTGGCGACCCCTAACAGTCTAAGTAGCACCCTAGGGAGCAGTCTAAGTACAACACCACCAACAACAACAACAAAGTGGTTGGTTATTTATGAGCCCAGTTACGTGTCCCACTATAAAGTTTATTGTGAGGTATTTTTTTTCTCCGTTTTCCCTTTTGAACTTTCTGTTTGAATTTTCTTGCTTGCTTTATCACGTTAGTGAAGAAGATCTGATACGGCATGTCCTCTAGGTGAGCACAAATGAAAAGAAAACATGTTAATTGTTCATGAACTGTATATAAATCTGTTGTTCTTTTTAAACATTCATTAGGAAACTTGAAAGTTTTTGTTCATTATATCATTTTTTTTGTTGTTGTTGATTCTTGTAATAGTATTAAATATAATAACATGACGATGGTTTTAAAATGATGTTGATTAGCAGGCAGTAACAGTGAACGTCAGCTTACCCGAAATGATTTACAGGCGTGCATACAAGGCACCGCAGTGGCTCTCTGTAATCAGGGCAAAGCTAATTATGTTTTCATAGGCACAGCATGTTAGGTGTTTCCAGTGATTACTGTGCTCTGCTGGGTAGAAGGGCAAGTTGTAGGCAGAACATAGTGAAGTTCTTACTGAAGAGATGTAAGCTGACTGCATCTGATGTCCTTCACCCATCACTGCAAAGGACGTGGCATGCAGACAACACAGACCATGTCCTCAGTGAATTTCACAAGTGCAGGAATGCTTTATTTTTAACTGTGGTGTCAGTGGAAACAGTAGGAACAATAGGAACAGTGGGGTTTTGATAAAGAGCTATTAAAAATATAGATAAATAAAAAGCGTGAATATGTGGTGATGCCAAAGAATAGATATACATAGCAATGTCATTGTGACTCATTGTGGCTTACAGCAGTAAGACTGAGTTTTTATAGAAACAAATATACAGATATATCTATTCATCCATCCATCCATCCATCCATCCATCCATCCATCCATCCATGCACATATCCTACAAAGGGCCTCAGGGAGTCTTGAAAATGTCCCAGTGGACTCGAGACACAAGGTGGTGTACATCATGGACACGGTGACAAACACACAGACACTCCCACACCTATTACAAGGCAAAAAAACAAACAAACAAATCTGAGAGTAATCAATTTGACTGATGATGGTGGATGTAATATAAAACTGGACAAAATTCTGTAAATAAATGATGCATCATCTAAAAATATTCACAATATCACAAATATGATTAACTTACTAATAATAATTAATTAATTAATTAATTAATTAATTATATTAAAATATCACTTTGGTTTTGCACATTTGCCTTAATTGATATGAAATATGGGGTATTTGGACCTAAATAAATTATAATTCTAATCCATTTTGCACATGCTGTGGGAATTATTGCAACCTCAAAGTCATATCAATGAATGGAAATTTTATAACTCAAAATAATCAGAAAACATAATTCAAAAACTCATTTAAAATGAGTCTTTCTTTACTTTTCATTTAATAACCAGAATACACGCTCATATTTGCAGTCATGTACAATTATTACGCATTTATGGAAACTATGTGAAGAATTACAGGAAAATCACACATTTATAAAAATTCACTCATCCATATAGATTCATGTTTCTTTATGACAGATGCTCTATATGAACAGATTCAAAACGTGGAATTACTGACAGGTTGAAGTTTTCTACAAGGAGAGTTTTATAACACTCAGATTTAAAGCTGTAACATCTTTGTTTTTTGGTTTTTTTTTTTTTATTTCAGGGGACATAACAACCTGAGTTATTATATATTGAGTAATTATGCTGTATATTGTATAATTTCTGTCATGGATGGCTTAGACAATTCCCTGTCTAAAATCCAGGGGGCGTTCCAGCAGGGTTTTACATTTAGAGCTACATTTACAGCATTTGACAGATGTCCTTATCCAGAGTGACGTACTGTACACAAGTGTGTTTAAGGCTTTATCATTGAATGCATTAACACTGGTTCAATAGGTTACAGACTTAGGATACCATCAACCTAAAACTCTGTTCAGGGCGTTTTTTTATTTTTATTTATTTATTTAATATATATATATATATACACATACAACAAATAGGGAAAATTTCTAGTTCAAGTATTTCATGAAGAGGTACAGTAGGTCTTCACCTGTCTTTTGAAGATAGCCAGTATCTCAGCTGTTCGGATATCTAGAGGAAGTTCATTCCACCACCTTGGTGCCAGAGTCATAAAAGAGTCAGATCTGATGGTGCGAAGTGCAGTTTGAGGAGTGATGAGGGCTTTGAGGTAAGAGGGAGCTGGTCAATTTTTGGCTTTGTAGGCAAGCATCAGGTGTTTTAAATCTGATGTGTGCAGCTACTTGGAAGCCGGTGGAGGGATCGCAGCAGCGGGGTGGTACTGTATGTGAGAATTTAGGCAGCTCATCGTGTATTTTGGATAATTTGCAGAGGACGATTTGCATTCATAGTTAGAGTTTCAGCAGTCCAGTCTTGAAATGACAAGAGACTGAACAAATACCTGGGCAGCCTGTGTGTGCAAAAATAGCAGAATCATTCTGATGTTGTAGAGAAACCAACATAAGCATGTCACGTTATCAGCATGCGAGGAAAAGAACAGTTGATTGTCCATGGTTTCTCCAAAGTTGCTAGCTGTGACCCAAGGGGAGATCAGGTATTTTTGTTATGGATTTTGCAAGATGATGAATAAATCCATCACATTTTTATCAAAACAATATATCGTCGCTGTCGGGCAGAAACCTCGTATGTCCAAATTTTGTCAATTTCATATTTTTTCACATATCGATGCTATTGGTCAGTCCCCACGTGGGTCTGTTATTTTTACAAGTTATTAACCAATCTAAAGTCTTGAAAATAGCTTAGTGCAAATCTCATAACTCAATTGGACACTTCAACTGTCCACCTCTTCCTCACTCCGCGGGAGAGCTTCGCGGCATATTTCTCCTCAAGAAGAGTCGCAACGAATCAACACGTCTTCTGAGGTAAATGTCTTCAAAACACTGGGCTCAAAGAAAAATAAATCTTGACCCCCGCTAGTTCTGGTGCTCGTCTGAGGACAGGAATTTAGCGCAAGACAATCCACTGCAACGCGGACTAAACCTTGTGCACTGCAGATAAGGTACAGTGTTTTTTCCTGAAAAATTACGGTTTTCAACCATCAACCAAGGCCCTCAACCATCCCTGCTCCAGGGGCGCAATATCATAGCTGCCCCTGCACTCTGACCCCAACCTCCTCAGTTGGGGTATGTGAAGAAAAGAATTCCACTGTGCTGTAATGTATATGTGGCGATAATAAAGGCTTCTATGCCCATTCTATTCTATTCACATTTATAACAAATTTTTAAAACAATCATTTATTAGGTTTTATTGTTTTTTATTTATTTATTTATAATATGCTATATAACAATATGCTACTTAAGGACATGTGTTGCAGTATTTTTACCCAAAAATACCCAAAAAAAAGCAAGGGTTTGTTTATATCCTGTACCACGTGACTATGTGTGTGTTTGTCTAACCCGATCCTTACCCCATTCCTGCCTCTGCACACCTGTTCCTTATGTTACATTACTTACCTCCCCAATATATACCAGTTGTCTTGAGTGTGTTGTTTGCTTGCATATGCTTGAGTCCTTGCTGTTGTGCCTTGTTTTTAACCTTGTCTTCTTTGTTTTATGTCTTTGATTTTTGCATTTTGTTTTGTATTTTAGCCACTTAGTGTTTTCTCTGTATTTGTTGATTATTATTATTTTTTTTAATAAACCCTGCTATCCCTGCATTTAGGTCTGAGAATTTTGTTCTTGTGGAGACACCTGTTTCTATAACCACAGTAATAACACTTTGTCACATAAAACATAAGTATGAACTGAAGAAATGTCATTTATCAATAACTAAAAAGAAAAATATACTGGCAAATCCCTATAATATAGAAAGAAGAAAAAGAATATGGTACAACATTAGTAAGAATAGCTTTGTTTTGTGCTGAGCTGCATCATGTCATCCTTTCTTCAATTGTTATCCTTTAACAGGGTAATCCGTCATGTTTTGGTTCTTACGTATGACATATTTAAACAGATATTAAAATTTATGCAGTAAATCAGCTTTGCATAGCATAAAATAAAGCAATTCGGTGTAATGTTTCAATTTGACCTTCCAGGTTTCTACAACTAACCAAGGCTAATTAAATAATTAATTAATTAATTAATTAAAACTGTTACGTCCCATATTATTAACTGTTTCCAGGAATGGTATTTTGTTTTTGTTTTCTTCCCTTTGTTTGTTCTGTGTCTTTAACTTTTGTTTTAGCAGGGCGATGCGACTACCTGCATGGTCAATATGTGTCTGCCAATCACCGTGACGACAACGCGTGGATCCACCAATGAGGCCGCCCTACTGTTGATTTAAAGGCGCACCTGTTCAGGAGGCGAGAGCTCTCTGGCATGCCACAATTGTTTGAGTGGTTGTTTGGTCGTTGACTCGCGTGCTTGTTCTGCCCTGTACCATCCTTGCATTAATTTGTTGTTAAGTCGGTGTTCTTTGATGAGTCAGTAATTCGTGGCTCAGTTTTGGGTCTTGTCTCTCTGGTGTTTCCTGCGGTTTGTTATCCGGTTGATCGAATGACAGTCCTAAACGGGGGAAGAGACAAAGACCAGGTAGGAAGTCACGTGACATACATGTGCATCACTGAGCCATTACTAGACTGAGCCTGTCTAGTACACTAGGTTAGTGACACGTGCCACTCTTTGTATTTTTGTTTTTAGTAAGTGTAGTGTATTTAGGGCGTCTTGGACGCAGAGGATTTTTCTTTTTGTTTAATGGATGGGTTATCGTGATGGTTGAGTTAGAGTAGAAGTTTTGTTTCCTGTTTAGTAAGTGTGGTTATGTTTTGTTTCTTTCTTTGATTTGGCACGGTCTTGTTCTTTTCTCTTGTCCCTGTTCTTTTGTGAGTTAATTTTGGGTTTTGTTATTGGCTGTATATAGTTTGTAAATTTATGTTCACAATATGTTTTGAGGTACTCGGTAATGGTTCACCAAAATAAAGGACATCAAGGTTGACTTTATGGTTTCCAGTTATTTTTTCCAGTACACGTTCAATGTTTTAATGTTGCACCCTTGTTCCCTGGACAACTAAAGAAATAGGGTTTGTAACAAAAACTAATTTATTTAGATTCCCCACAAGTTATTTTGCTGTTCATACACTCAACAATATTGTGTATATAACATGGAAAATGCAACAGCCACTTTATTAGAGGTTTAATAAATAATAATCTTGACAAAAAAACACAAATATTTATAAATGTTGACCTATGTTTTAAGCAATAATTTTGTAACTCACCCCAGTTGAATCAATCTTGAAATATTATAACATACTTAATGTTCAAAGTGACTTTCAGAGAGAAAACGCTACAATTACGGCTACAATTACGCCAAAAACTGTGCACATGCAAATTCGCTGTTAGTGGGCGCAAGTTAAAAATGCACTTTAGTCCATGCAGATGTGGCTAAAATTCAGCAACAAAACCGACATCATCAACAACAAAAATGTCTTCCGAGTCCTGCCAAAACATAATGACAGAGGAAGCTGAAAAATGACCAGTGTGTCCATCTGGGTTCAACTGAACCAGTATGATGTCCAGTGTAGTGGGTGGCTGTAATTATCCAGAATGTTGTTATATGTTTGATGAAACTGGCAGAAACAGATGCTGGCATGGTGTAGATGAGTGTGGCTTTATTTAGTCATTGTGTGCTCTTGTTTTTATTTTTTTTCTTTGTTTTTTTTAATGAGCGTATCTGAATCTATTGATCTAGCTTATGCACAGAATGATGGGCATGTTATCTAAAACAAAAGAAAAAAAAACATGGGAAGAGGTGTTATTTAAATGCCAAAACTGAAACCTATAGATCAGGAAGGGTGAAAAGAAAAGAAAAAAGAGAGAGAAAAAAAACGCTAGATGTGATAAAAAGAAAGAAAAGCAGGGGGAAAGCGAGTAATAGAACGAAGGCCAGATAAAGGACGGAAGATAGTGGCAGCGAAATCGAGATGGCAAATAGATGAAGGACAAAAGAAAAAAAAAGGGCACCGGAATGAAGAAAAGAGAGGGTGAGAAAGGAGGGGTGGCTGAAGAAAGCTTCTGACGGAAGAAGCAAATGGCTTTGGCTAAAGGAGGACAGACATGAAAGAAGAGAAGAGCAGCCAAGGAGTAAAGCGAGTCCGCAAGGTTTGCCATCTCATAGGCCAAAATTATGCCAGAGATATAGAAGCTGGCAGCCTGTGTGTAACCCTTGCCAGCAAACAGTCCACTTCTCCTCACGGAGCAGCCGAGAAAAGGCATTAGTGTCTTAGATTTAATCAGCACATAGCTGGGTAAGTCCATAAAATTTAATGCGATCCACATATTTATTGGTCCAGAACAGCATTTTCGAAATAAATTAATTACAACATTCAAAACAGCACAAGTCATCATTTAATAACCTTAGTCAATCAGCTGGGTTGAGCAAAACTTCTGCATGTAGATCAGCTTTTTAAACGGTTTCTATAATCACTTAAAGGTGAGGTGCACGATGTTTGAAAGCCAATGTTGACATTTGAAATCACCAAAACAAACACACCCCTAACCCAAATGGGTGTCACCCCTGTTTTGATAGCTCCGCCCACACGTACATACATTTATGTAAATGTAAATAATGTCCTTTTTTCAACAGTTTGTAGTTGAATGAAATTGTGCAACCAAGAGCTCCTGAGGAACTAATAGGTCAGAATGATTTCTGTGTTCATTACAGACTTAACACTAATTACTTCCTACCGAAGTCTTCGAATGTTCATTGATGAAGAACTGAGCACAAAGCTGACTGACGCAACAGTGGCTAAGGAGGAATAAAACACTCTGGTCCAGATATTATTATATTATATTAAACTTTCACCACATCTTCTCTATTGTGTGTGTGTGTGTGTGTGTGTGTGTGTGCAGCTGCTACAGTACATGAGCAACATTGTGCACATATTTGCTCATGTAGCTGATGTACATCTAGAGGATTAAATACAGAGTCCACTAGATGTCACGCCAGAGCTGGATATCTGTCCATCTGGTTTTCATGTCAAGCTGTAATGCTTTAGCGATTCTCTCTCTCCCTCTTTCAGAGGTCAGAGCACAGGGTCAGCCATGATACATTACCCCTGAGCAGTGAGGGATAAGGGCCTTGCTCAAGGGCCCGACAATGGCAGCTTGGCAGCTGGGGCTTGAACCCTGAACCACAACCTAGAGCCTTAACCACTTGAGTCACCCATGCCACCACCACTACAAATGTCCATTTACCATTTTACTCATCGACGAACTCCAGAAAATAGAAAAACTTTAAAAATAATAATAAATAAACAAAAGTTATTTTCTAATTTATTCTATTTTTTTTTTAATTTTATTTCAGGATCAAAAAATATATTTAAAAAAAATCTAAATATTCTCCACCTATTTTGTAGTACTGAGTTGTCACAGAAGAACAATCCAGGAACTATCACCAGATAAACTTCCATTTCACACGACGCCATTCATCCTGTTTGACTGCAATTAGCATGCATTAGCATTTTATTAATCACCAGAAAAACTGTACCATGGCCAATTTCCATGCCAATGTTTACTCATATCTGAAATCTGTATTGTATCCTTTGTTAAGCAGAACAAAATCACAATCAATGACACAGACTTTGGTCCAAAACGTTGTTTGTCTCCAGAAACTTTGCTTTAACTCTTAGACTATTGAATACACTACGTGTGTACATTTAACTGTTCAAAAAAAGTCAAATAATATGTAGAGAATAGCTGCAAATCCAAGATATCCTTCTTTATCTCTCCATTTGCAGAAACATTTTCTGGCTTGTTGTCGATCGCTCCAGAAAGCACAGAAATGCTAATACACAGAAATGATTTTAAGCCTGTGGTCAAACCCTTTGTTTTGTGTATATTAAATGTTGTGTTGCACTTAAGTAATGAAGCTATTTTTTTTTTGTAAAGTTCTCTCTCTCTCTCTCTCTCTCTCTCTCTCTCTCTCTTCTAAAAATTCAAATAAATTGTGTTTTTTGTTGTTGTTTTTTTTCACATCCATGACTCAAACGATTCCATCACTTCCTTCTGGCTGCTCATATGAACCACTTTAATTGTAAAATGTTTCACTTCTCCCGCTTTTCTTTCTGTTTTAAATGTTCTGTGGATTCACTGAGCATGGGGAATAAGAAAATATGTTCACATCGCAGTAAATCCTTTCACACACTGGAGCCATGGTGGAAAAATAATATATTATTTTTGCACAAAATCTGTCAGGTGTAATTGTTTCAGTGTAAACAAAATTTAGCCCAAGACAACCTGAGTAAACACAAAACACATATAAAAATCATCATTTTCTTTCTTGTAGAAAAAAAGAGTTCCAACACCAACTGGCTCTGTTTGAAAAATTAATTGCTAACTTTGTTGCTCAATCAATAAATTAACCTAATGTCCTTGTAATTGATCATATACAACATATGATAATAATATTATACATAACAACATATAGGGGCACGGTGGCTTAGTGGTTAGCATGTTCACCTCACACCTCCAGGGTCGGGGTTCGATTCCCGCCTCCACCTTGTGTGTGTGTGGAGTTTGCATGTTCTCCCCGTGCCTCGGGGGTTTCCTCCGGGTACTCCGGTTTCCTCCCCCGGTCCAAAGACATGCATGGTAGGTTGATTGGCATCTCTGGAAAATTGTCCGTAGTGTGTGATTGTGTGAGTGAATGAGTGTGTGTGCCCTGCGATGGGTTGGCACTCCGTCCAGGGTGTATCCTGCCTTGATGCCCGATGACGCCTGAGGATAGGCACAGGCTCCCCGTGACCCGAGGTAGTTCGGATAAGCAGTAGAGAATGAATGAATGAATGAACATTTAAAAGTACCACTACTACTACTACTACTAATAATAATAAAGTGCTGCCAAAGTGTTTACATTTTTTTTTATTTCTTTATATATATATACTGTATATATACTGTATATAGAAATTTTTTTTTTTTTTTTTTTTTTCTTCATTTTGCAATGTGACTTGCAATGTGTTTTTTATATGTGCTGTACTTGAATTGGCAAAATTGAATTGCCTTCCACTGAAGACATAATCGTAATTATGATATCCTTCTCATGTTTGATGCATGTGAATTAAAAGGATTTCGCATGAATACGTCACACGAAATCTGGTGGTAATTCTGAAAATTTCTGGGCAACCCACTGCTACACCCCCTACCTTAATCCAGTCTCTCTGGCTGCCATCTACCATGACCTGAGCCAAGATTTCAGCAATGCCTGAGCTTCTTCCTTGCCTCCATTTCGCACATACCATTGTGCCTTGACCTCCTGCCTGGGTCCGTGCCGCCATGGGGTCGTCTGTACCACCTGATGGTCTCTGAGATGGATGCAATGTACATCCAGGAGTTCCCCAAAATCTTCTCTAAACATTGCAGAGTTTGTTTGACTTTGCGCTCATTTCTGTGACTTCTATAATTAGCATCCTTTGTCCCTCGCAGACTGTGTGGTCATGAGTTGATTGCTCTATTTTGCCCCCTAGTGGAAAAACAGACTAGAGGCTAGATCTGTCAGTATTCATTTAGAATGCAAATTCAGTATTCAGACACTTGAGGGAGTCAGTATGCTTGACACCACCCACTTTAAACCCTCTGGATGGCAGGGTATATGCATACTGAGTGGTAAAAATAATTGAACCTGTAATATATATCCTCCTCTCCCTTGAGCCAAAAGGAAATTACTAAGCTGCGTCTCTCCCTGCATTCAGTTCTAGGATAGGAAAATGTTTGCATGAGGATGAATCATCGCATCCTCAATGCTAGTTGGGGATGCATAAATCTGCTGGCGAGTGCATGACACAAAATTAATTGTTCTGACTCAAGACTGATGACTTCGATGAAGATTCACGCAGTGGGGCTAATTTCAGTGTGGTATCAACAAGAACCTCCGGTGAATTCGAAAGGATTCTCGCACAGCAAGGACTTGAAATGCATTATATATGCTCTGGTAGATTTAATTGAAACTGAAAATGTTATGTTCCACTCTAGTGCTTCCCTAATAAGCACACAATCGCCGACCGACGTTGTGGCAGTCGCACCGGTTCCTGTTCCTCCTGACCTTATTTGGTCCAGCGTTTGGACTCTCTACCTGCCTGAACTCACAGGAGAAATAAGATGCTAGGCCTATTTATAGACCCTTTAGCTTCTTCTGACAGAGCAATTTATCAGTAAACTGTGAAAGCATTCACTGTAGTAGTATGTATTGAGATATATTTATATATTTTTTGTTTATTTTAAAAAGAATCATTAAAATGAGATCTGGTTTGTTAGCTGCAGTGGGAAATCGAGGCTAATAGCTGTAATTGTAAGATATTTATACGTGTCGTTACAGTTCCAGTGGTGTACAAAGTAGAAATCTGATGCTTATGACTCAGAAATGATGTAGGCAGTTTTAAGAGGTGGAAGTGAAGTCATCGATGTTATTTAACCAACTTCCATAAATAACTGGGCCGCTGTAATAAATAATCCGGTATAAAAAGCCTATTCATTTGCTCCAGGCTCAGATTCTTCCCTCTTAGCAGCCCAGTATGATTAATTAATAATTCCAGAAACCAAAATGCATCTGCCCCAAGCTTAGTCTGACCTTATGCTTCCAAACAAATGCTATTATAATTATGATAAATAATGCGACCTTCTGTGGATGGACTTTATTTCTATTGATTGTTTCTTTGTAACCACTTCTAGTTATCATTTATAATGAGTTTGCTGTTCGGCTCTACTGCCCACAGAGGCACATAAGCGCTACATTAAATTGCTGAAATTCGCTCCCAGACCTGCTGTGTAGCCCCTTAAGTGAGATTAGTAAATCAGAGTCAGAGTCAGAGTCAGAAAAGTAATATAAACTGGGAGTTCGGTCTAATTTCAGCTTTGAACCTAATGCTTATTCACGGATGGTCAATATAACACAAATAAACTCACTATTCCCTTTATTAAGAAAAGCCAACGCGCTGCACGTTCATAAAGATATCTAAATATTCAATTGTGTGTCAGAAAGGTAACATAAAGAAATAAATATAATATTAATAAATTATTTAAAATATTTAAATTTTCACATGGCAGGCAATCGTAGCAGCGTACTGTATGTTTTATGATATGTTGGGCTCCTGCATAGTGAGATGCCTTACCTCAGTGTCACTAGCGATCTACAGAGTGTAGTTGTCTTAGTGTTAGAGCGTGTTTATTGCTCCATTATCATTGCCATCCTCATCTTTCAACGAATAAGTTAATGTAGCTAGTAACAACCTAATGTTGTTCAAGTATGCAGACCTCGAACCTTATCTCATTTCTGAGTACAATACGATAAGATACGATACTTCAATGCATGTATGATACGTAGCTTTATCGATTTTATTTTAGGGTCACTACCACTGTAAAATGTCTTATTTTATATTTTATATTATCTACCGAACAAACTTTTTATTAGCTTGCATTGGCTAAATGTATTTAAATTATTATTAAATTACAGTATACTATGCCATATTGATCACAATTCTTTAAGACTCCTGGGTAGGCTAGGTCATGGTTCGACTTGCAAAGTTTACTATTTACGATTTGGTCATTGGAACGCATTTCCTTCGTAACTCAAGGACTAGCTGTACCTTGTACTTGGACCTTTTTTAGACTCCCTTTCTAGACACATTACCTCTGCACAGTTGCACACCGTTTTTTACATCGATTTACATTCCTAAAAACTTTTTTCCTTTATTGCAATTTTATTGAAATTCTGTTTTTTGTATATTTGAGATCTGTGATTTTATTAACTTTATACTTATTTATTCTATTTTTAAGAACGCACAGTAAAGACAATAAATAACAATATAAAAAAGACATTGGTATAATACCCCTTATTTAACCACCCCAGTCTGACACATCCTTTAAGTTTGTTTAACCCTTGTATGTTGTTCGGGTCTGTGAGACCCGTATTCGTAAACATCAATAGTTTTGAAAAACTTTACTTCCTTGTAAATTTGTTGATTTTTTTTCCCACTCATAACTTGAATAAATTAGATTTTTTTTTTTATTACATTTTATTAAAAAAACAACAAAAAAACGAGTAGCACTTTAATTAAAAAATGTGATGTAATAAAGTTAAAGGGCAAATATTAACCATATATGCTGTTTATATTGCTTGTAATTGGGATGAAGTAAACATCTGTAGAGTATTTTAACATCAAATTTTTGATTGTGTTGAATTAAAACCCCATAATGCAGCGAGTCCAACAGACCCACGAACACTGGCTGAGTAACACAAATACGAACACCACTCACTCACTCACTCATTTTCTACCACTTATCTGAACTACCTCGGGTCACGGGGAGCCTGTGCCTATCTCAGGCGTCATCGGGCATCAAGGCAGGATACACCCTGGATGGAGTTACGAACACCATACAAGGGTTAATCATACTCTATCAGCTTTGAGCTGCTTCAAGCTACTACAGAATTAACATCAGGATCTGTTTTTTTTTTTTTTTGCTTTGCATTACTGTGTAAAAGTTACTAGCAAGCTACTATTCTCTGTACATGAAGTAATCAAGATCTAGTTCAAGATGAGGTCTGGATTAGGGTATTATTATTATTGTGTTTTCCCTAAATAACAGCATGATTATTTAATTTATTCACCTTCAGTAACTACTTTATTTTTACTATATATGTAGAAGTTCATGTGGATGTGAGAAGTACAAGAAAAAACTACAGTGAGAGACTAACCTGAGCTCAGGATTGAACTGGGTCAGGCCTGATGCTACATTACGAGCATGTTTACATTTTCAGCACTTGGCTAATCCAAGGAAAGTTCCACTTTGTATACAGCTGAGGGCCTTGCTTAGGGACCTAGCAGTGGCAGCTTGGTGGTCCTGGGATTTGAACTCACAACCTTTTGATCAGTACCTTAACCACTAGGCTACCACATCCCCCTACATGTCATTTTGATTACCTTTTAGTTAAAATGCCATACGGATATTTTACTGCTTATCACTTAGTGTTTAGCATGTTACAACATTTAATAATTTAATTATACAGATTATGCTCTGATTTTATTTTTCATATTTTGTCACCCCTCACAAATTAATTCCTATCTTCACCCCTGGCAACAGTGCTTTTATTAATAAGAGCCATAAATGAAGCTGTTTGTAATTACCAGTATTTGAAGATTTACGTATTCAATCTCATGGCCGATGAAAAAACTTTAAACAAGTAAGTGTCAATCAAATGTCAGGTCATGGCATCTTATGTGCAGTGACCTTGACATATTGACTGGTCATGTGCTGTAACAGACTCATAATCTCTAATAATGCTTCATGGGTGACGACTAACAGCTTTTTTTTTTTCTCGCCATGCAAAATCTATTTTACAATTCATTTGGTGAATTAATAAACTGCTAATGCATACTGATTGCAGGCGATCATAATGACGGTGCGCTTTCCATGAAAAGACCCATGAAAACACCCACGACAGCTTGAGACTAATGCGAGAAATCATCCTAGGTTTAATCAATATTGCTTTTAGTGCTCTATAAATATGAACTTTGAGTTTGTTTGCATTTGAAATATTTCAAATAATATTGAAATATAAATATAAAAAATAAATATATAAAATATTTGAAATTATCATATGATTACTACGGTTATAAAACGTGAAAAGCAATTATGTAAAAAAAATGATGTAGTCACTAAGAAATGGGAGAAACAAATGAAAACTGTTTGATATTCTAAACACTGAAGAAGCGTTTGTTTGTACAAGGCTTCATTTCCTCAACCAAAAGATCACGTTAACTTCTTAAATAGTTCTTAAATAGGCATAGCTCTGGACAACTACTTCTGCTTTCTCTAATAGAAATACAGCTGAAATAACCGATTCAGTTTTGATTCATTGTTATTGATACCTTGGACATTTCTCCACCAAACCAGCAGAGGGCGACCCTGCACATTTTAGTTAAACTCTTCTTACGTTTTGTATTTGATTTCCGCTGTTTGTTATGCTCATCTGTTTTGTGTTGTGTAATTAACTACCTGATGTAATCCCATTTGTCTCGCTAGGGATATGTCCATACTAATGCGTTTTTGTTTGAAAACACATACCTTTCTCTTCGTTTTGGCCTTTCGTCCACCTTGAGATGGTGTTTGGTGAAAGTTTTATGCTTTCGGAAACAACGAAAAGTTGAAGTCATGTGACACAGTCAAGTGACCATTTCCGACATTAATGTTTAATATAATATAATATTTTAATATAATATTTCATTAATATTTCAGCATATTTGTTTTAGCACGTCTCCCAGTCTTTGTTATTGATCACCGAACAACTTTCTACTCCTGTGTTACTCGCAGCAACTCTAGCTATCTGTCTGTCTGTCCATTTAGAAAACTATTTTTCGGGCCCTTTCCTCGATATCGCCACGACGCTTCAAAGAGCCAGAAAGTAAATAAGCGAAAGAAAGTAAATTCGACAAATTAAGCGTCGAAGCGTTTTACACATGCTCAGTACAGGGGCGTAAAAAGGTTTTCGAATGTTTCAGTGTGGATGAGAAAATGATTGAAAATGGTAGCGCGAGACAAAAGACAATCCAAAACACTATAGGACAAATACACAAGATAGAAGTGATCAGTTTACGTTCTGTATATTATATAATACATTGTGCAAAAATATAGGAATCTGAACAAATCTGGTTTTAATAAACATATACATGAATATACATGTATGTACTAGCAGCAGTTAGCGGTGATGATGTATTGAAATGTGGTGTGCAAAACAGCAACCGAGTGAGTGTGCAAGGCAACAGTTTAACACAGGTGGTGCTGTAGACATAGACGTACATTGAATGAGTGTTTGAGTGTGACCGAGGATGGCTGTGGTAATTGCACACTTTTTTGTACAAAGGGCTTATGTAGAATGCCATGATACAAGGCAATATGTAAGTGGTTACCATAGAAACTAGATCTTATTAGAAAACTCTTTATTTTCCTGACACTTGGAGCTAACAGAAACTAGAAAATTAATCAACATGAAGTTTCAGGATGTTGTTATAGATTTCCAACACACACACACACGCACACACACACACACACACACACGCGCACACACACACACACACACACACACACGCGCACACACACACACACACACACACACACACATTATACATGGGTGGCTGAATGAAAAAAGCCCGAAGGAATAAAAATATAAACGCCATAAAGTGCTAAACATTGTGTAACATGTCAGTATTAATAACCTAACCACGGTATCCATGACTGTTTGTGCGCAGTTAGTCAGGTGTTCAAACATTTACTTCCCCACTCTGTCCACTCCGAGTGTTATACAGACACAGAGGATTCACATCCATTACATGCCCTAGAATAGCTCACTACAGCTTCTCTAACTCCAGACAAACATCTCAAGTAAACCAAGAGCCACAAATGCAGCTTTCGAGTCGATAAGTGACACTCACTGCAAATGTTAACTGACCCCATGGTACATCAAACAAAATGCCAACAGAGCTTTGTAGGATTCCCATGTTGCTTCAGCGTTTATTTGTTATTTGCTCACATCTATTTGTATGGCTCGATCGATACCAAACCTCCACGGATCCTTAAAGATTTCTTTCTGCCGCTCTCACAAATGACTCCGCGCTTTAATAAACACAGAGCCATGTCTATATGCGACTCCAATCAGAGAAGCAGCAAAAAAAAACTGGCTAATATTCTATCAGACGAACAAAATGTTTCCAGCCGACAGAAGTGAAATTACTCCAGCAGATGGCACAGACTGTTCATGGAGGCACACTGGATCCCAGGCAAACATTTAGAAGAGAAATGTTTGCTAAGCTTTTTCCATGCATGGCTCCGGTTGAGGCAGAAATGAGCCAGTGAGCCTTTGTGTGTAAGAAGTCTCGAGGGCATCCGTTTGTGAAAATGAGGCAGGATTGTTAACAAAAACGTTTTCACATCTCATACTGAAGCTCCAGAAGAATGTGCTATAATTGTGTTAATAACCAGTTTCCAACAATTAAACAGTGACCTCGAGCAAAACAATGAAAGCATTTGTAGAGATCATCTTTTCATTCCATTTTATTCGCCACGTATAGTTAATAAATAAATACTAAGGTGTGCTGTTATGAGAAAATAATCAATGACAACATGGTACGATGTAGCCAGATGTGAAGAGTTACTACTAACAACATAAGCCTTTTATTCATCATAACATCATACATTTTATCACTTTATATTTATAAAGCTATTTCTTGCATGCTGCTTCATAAAACCTAACCATAAGACTATAAATGTCATTGCAGATGAGTTATCATGCTGTTATCATGCAGTTTATATGCCAGTCTATCATCCTGGGTAATTATTATTACAGCTATTACATGCAATGCCTTTTCATCTATTTTTAACAATGTCGCATGATATTTCTTCATCAATTTTAGTCTACAGTAGTAATTTTTTTATATATTTTGCTGTTATTAAAAGACGTTGCATTTTCCTTGGGAAATACTATCTCACATTAATGAAACTGTAAATAATTATATTCAATATCCATTTCAAACATATATCCATCCCTCCATCATCCATCGATCCCTGCATCCATTCCTTCATTTTCCTATCCCAGGGGACATGGGGCACAATACAGGGGTGAAAGACATTTCAAAACAACTACAATATATATATATATATATATATATATATATATATATATATATATATATATATATATATATATATATATATATATATATATATATATATATATATTATTATTATTATTATTATTATTATTATTATTATTATTATTATTATATATTATTCTACTTAATATTATTAACTATTAATTAACCAATAACAATGAATGTGCTGATAGAGATCAGATTTTTTATAGGATATGTTTCAAATATATTTTACTTTATTTACCACATATACTGTACTGTACTGTAACTAACGACAACCCCATGTACCATATTTTTTTCTTGATTAAATAAAGGTTATAATTTATATATATTTATTGTTATATAAATGTTGGAAGTCTGTAGGTTTCTGTTACTTAAAGTACTTAATAGCAATTATTACCATTTTATGCACTATAAGGACTGACACTTAATTTTGTTGTACCCTGTGCATTGACAATAAAGAATATATCTATCTATCTATCTATCTATCTATCTATCTATCTATCTATCTATCTATAAGCAGTCGTTCCTTCACCAGACATTCTTTTTTTTTTCTTATTAAGTGTGGGTGTCATAACAGCATGACATCATAACACTGAATCCTGGAGACTTTTCAGTAGCAGAAAATGTCCTGAAACTAGAGATTCCTTTCATAAATGATTATAGATATTTCTTTGTCCAATGCTATTTTTTTCAATCTGTTTGTTTTTAAAGGTCGATTATGTGGATCGTCGTCCATATAGGTCAGTGCGAACTCTTTGTTACTATGGAAACTGTACAATATAAGAACATGCAGATATAATATAACTGACTTGGCTTGACTGTCACTTCTTTCAGTGCTGCTGTTAATCATTTGACAGTGTCACATCATGTATGCTTTCATACGGCTGATTAGGGATGTTGTAGCTCAGTGGTTAAGGTGTTGAGCTACTGATGGGAAGGTCATGAGTTTGGATCCCAGTTCCACCGAGCTGCCAATGTTGGGGCCCCTGAGCAAGGTCCTTAAGACCCAACTGCTCAGTTGTATAAACTGAAATAAAAATGTAAGTCAATCTGGATAATGGTGTCTGTTAAATGCCAGAAATGTAAATGATATGATTGGGCCAGTGGTAATTAGTTACTTAAGAAATACCCAGTCATTTTTTTTTTTTTTGCATACAGTACATTCTCTGAAAAGAGAGAGAAATATATATCATTAAGCAGAACTGTACAGACAATTTCAAGTTTCCTTAATTAACAAGATTTTATCAGGCTGAAACATGACAGCAGCTGCTAGCAATTTGTACAGACAAACTTATCGCAACCTTGTACGAAATATTACTCTTTTACGAGTGTGTGGAAATGCTTATGTGTGTGCGTAGGATTGCCTTTGTTTCTCAAAAGCTCCATGCAGGCAGACCGTCTGTGTGCGTTCCAACACCTGCACAAAGCCATCTGTGTGCTCTGACAGGACTGCAGCAACGTATCGTCAGTTTGATAAGGCAAAGCAGGCTCGCGTCAGAACCAGCCACTGATGATCGCTAGCGGGATTCAGCTAATACCTAGAGAGAATTTCAAAAAGCAACCCTTTTACACATACAAGTCTGCTCTCAGTGTGTGCCCCATAATGCAGCTGGCATTCTCACCTACTTGTGAAGGTTCCCCAGGGCTCCAGAGTTTGGCATATGTTCAGGCTGGAGAGAGACCAGCAGCCTGCCTGTGTGATGAGGTGACGGAGGTGACAGGACCAGCACTCATGTGCACACCCTGCCACCGAAGGTGTAAGAGGTGTCACTTCGGCAGCATTCAAGTGATTCTGGTGACAAAAGTTAGCAAAGGTGTTGCTTCTTGAAGCTGACAGCATTTGTCAGGATGCACTCAAAATGTATATACTGTACAGTATGCTGTTCTTTCTCGTGACTGAGGAAATCGTTACATGGATACGGTTTAGAAGTCAGAAAACTCCTTTAAATTCAGAACATATGTAAATCACATACAAGCTCACGAGCGCTCTCGTTCCGGACGAATGGATAGAAATCTGTCTTCTATCGGGTCTTAAATTCTTAAAGTAGCTCATGTGGCTGTATTTTATATCATATCACATGTTTCTATGGTAACAGCTAATTCACAGGGACCACTTACAGTGAGGGGAATAAGTATTCAACATGTCCACATTTTATTTTATTAAACACTGTTCCAATGCAGCAATTCATGTGAAATTTTAACCAGACATTGATATTAACTCCAGAAGGATAAAGAAACGAGTTAGAGTTAGAGTTAGTGTTAATAATGTTGGAATGAGACAGGGGGAAAAAATAAAGTATTGAACACACCAAGAAAAGGCAGTACACCAATGCAAGCCACCAGCTGATTGAATCATGTAGTTCTACCTCGAACCTGTGCAAATTAGTCAGACGAATTAGAGCGGAATTTTATTTTGCCCCATAACATTGTCTCTAGTCTATATGTGTCTTGTAATTTTGGTTTATATATCATTGTTTGTGTTTTTTTTTTTTCTTATTTACCCTGAAGTGATAAATATCTGCACTTGGTATCTACATTTGCTTCTATTTATTATTAAGAAGAGGTTTCCAGTGTCAGAGTTTTGCAAGATTACAAGATAACCACAGAAAGATAAGTCGTCAATATGTAAGATTTTGGACTAAAGATTTTCTTTGTAGTGTGTGTGTGCCCTGCGATTGGTTGGCACTCTGTCCAGGGTGTATCCTGCCTTGATGCCCGATGACGCCTGAGATAGGCACAGGCTCCCCGTGACCCGAGGTAGTTCAGATAAGCGGTAGAAAATGAGTGAGTGAGTTTCTTTGTAACAATGGGGATGTGGTAGCCTAGTGGTTAAGGTGTTGGGCTACCAATCGTAAGGTTTTGAGTTCGATTCCTACATCCACCAAGCTGCCACTGCTGGGCCCCTGAGCAAGGCCCTTAGCCCTCAATTGCTCAGTTGTATAAACAAAATCAGATAAAATGTAAGTCGCTCTGGATAAGGGCGTCTGCCAAATGATGTAAATGTAACAAGAAAAACCTCCTTGTTTTTGTCTCATTTAAAACATGAGAGAAAAAAAAGAAAAGAAAAAGTGAGTGAATGATGATGGTGAGTGTTTATAGCTGCTGTAACAACTGTAAGGGAGCTCATTTACAGTGTTACAGATATTCCACAATCTTAACTGTTACTGTAATCTAAGAATAGAAAATGGATGACTTGTGGATCGTTAATGAGCTTTAAACTGTATTTGCTGCGGTATAAAAAGAAGAAAAGAACACATTAGAAAATAATTATCTGCAAGTTGGTTCCGATACTGTAAATCCTCTTAAATCGGATGTTGATTATTTTCCAAGCCTTTACAGTATTTATTCCGAGTCCTCATGATCTTTATGGAGCTACGGAGGATCTCGACCATTAAACATGGAACATTATTCACTTCCCCAACACACATCCTAGCAGAATTATGACCTGTCATAACTAATTACTGCAAATGTGCCCGTGCTTATGTGATTTCATTTACAGCCATTATCATATTCTCATGAAGAGATCAAATCCTGTGTGGGACTATTAGTAGCTCACATTCTCCTGACCCCATTTGGACTTGATCTGTACTGCTGAATGAGATCACCTCCATTAGCGTGTATTATTTTCATCCAGGGCATGAGGATTGATGAGCATATTTCTTATAGCATGTGCTTAGAACAACTCTCCGTACGCAATTAGTATTGATTCGGTGGGACAATAAAAAAATAAGGTTTACTTCAATCGACCGGCCTGTATTCCATTACAACGCCTTGACGCAGGGAGAATGCAATGTTTCTTGTCTTTATCTGAAAGTCTATTTCTTGTGAGTGTTATGTGGATGAATATTTTATTAGGACAAAGTGTTGTTTAAAGTTTTCCTAATTAGAAGGTACAACCCATTCTGACAGATACTCTTTTTTTTTAATCCTTGTCCTAATGAAACCTTTACATAATGTTAAACCTGCTTACATTCATCAAACTGTTTACATGCTTACTGTTTACAAACTGTTTACATGCTGTTTTGCACACTTTTTTTTACTTCTTTGCTCTTTGCACACACTGTCTAATATTTCAGTCGTTTTGCACATACTGTACAATATTTCAGTTGTTGCTGTTTTTGCACAATCTTACACACTATGTCAGGGACCTGCTGCTAAGAAACTGTGTTCGTTCTAGTATTACTGCACGCAATATTGTCTGCACGCAATATTGTCTGAACTTACAGTATTTACATACAGTATTTACAGTCGGTGCTGTTTCTGTTTACTGTCTTTTGTGCATTGTGTTTTTTGTATTCTGTGTATTGTCTTGTAACTTTTTGTGTGCACTGTCTTTTGTCCTGCACTGTCTTGTCTATCTTGTTTGTCTTGTCCTCCACTGTCTTGTCTGTCTTGTTTGTCTTGTCCTCCACTGTCTTGTCTGTCTTGTTTGTCTTGTCCTCCACTGTCTTGTCTGTCTTGTTTGTCTTGTCCTCCACTGTCTTGTCTGTCTTGTTTGTATTGTCCTGCACTGTCTTGTCTGTCTTGTCCTGCACTGTTTGCACCAGGTTGCACAGTTGCACTTGATGTATCTAGGACTACTTACTAAGTCCTTAGCTCTGTCGTTGTTCTATGTAGCACCATGATCCTGGAGAAACGTTGTCTCATTTCACTGTGTACTGCAACAGCTATATATGGTATATGAAATGACAATAAAAGCTTCTTGAATTGAACCACTCTTAAATCCTTCATTCTGATTAGTCAGATGATCTACAACAGCTGTAAATCCTTTAAACATTTCTTTAGATTTTTCTACAGATATTTATCACTTCAGGGTAAATAATAAAAAAAAAAAAAAACACAAACAATGATATATAAACCAAAATTACAAGACACATATAGACTAGAGACAATGTTATGGGGCAAAATAAAATTCCGCTCTAATTCTGACTCTCTTTAGCGAGTCATTGTTCACGACATGTTCACAACGCCTGCTGTTGTGTAAACTTTGTGTGCTTTCGTTTCAGTGATGTTTCTACATTTCTAGGTATTTGCGTTTTTTTATGTTTTTGTTAAGAAATGAAAGATAAAATGCTTTTATCCTGCCTACGGCTCCGGTTATATACGTTCTCCGACACCGTGACAAAGATTTAGATAGGGCTTTTTTCTTATTAAATAAAAAAAAAAAAAAAAAAAAAAGAAAGAAATATATGGTATAACAGGAATAAAACATTTCCAGATTTGATGGTATAGAAATATAATCATATCAAGGCTGTGAACAGTAAATCCATTTAACCTCATGCAAATACGTCACACAAAGTTCTCCCTATTAAAAGTGGATCCAATTAGTGGTTCCAAATCAACCCACACCAAAAAATAATTATACTAGAAAAAATCTTAAATGCATATACGGTTCAATCCAGAGTTTTAAGTAGTATTAAAGAAAACCTTACAAAAGCCTGGTTCCCTTTCAGAAAGCTTTCCAAGTACGATATAAAGAACCCCTTTTTTCCCTTAAAGCACTTCCACTTGCACCTTCATTTCAAACCTGGCTGTGTTTGTACTGAGAGTTTGTCATGTTTGCCGAAGTGTGAAAACTTATTTTTAAACTCAGAAGAAAACAATCTCTGGTCAGTGATCTAGTGTTAGTTTCAAGTGAACTTGTTACAGATCAACCCAGGTGTGAAAGCAATCTGCTCCTGGGTTCCAGCTGTGAATAACTAGCGATGATACAAACTGTTTCACACTGGCAAGAACAAAGGCATGTCATGGACTGCGGACAAAAAGAAAGACGGACCGAGCAAAGAAATTTATCTCAAACCTTCAAAAATGTAATCATTTTTTTATTAGCTTGTATACTTTGTAGTGTTTGTAACATATTTTTGTTATAAGAAAGGCTCATTCTGAGACACTGCTCAGTCTAAATAATTCTAGTATACAGTACATTACATGTACGTTAAAAATACCAATAAATATATGCACCTCACATCTTTCAGCAGAAACGGTCTAATCAATCATGAAAGCAAACCGTTGGTGGTTCAGTGCTCCGCAAAATGAGTCCTGATTAGATTTCTGCAACATTTTGGACTGTATTTGCAGTACAGAAGAACAAATAACAAGTACCCGAGCATCATGGAAAATAGCGAACTCTGTCATCAACAGGCTAGCTAGCTAACGTTAATGCTAATGTTAGAGATTAGCGTGGTTAGTGTTATAGATTAAACCAAATAGCTGTATTTTAGTGGGCCTAAAAGTAATAGGGTTATTAAAAAGTAGATAAACTCATACACAGTGCGTTTTCCAGGACACTAATCGTTTAACTCATTTAATATATACATTCATTTCTGTAACACCGCCCATATTTATCTGTTTACATGTTTACTCACTCAGTTGCTGATTTATTTATTTATTTTTGCCACATTTCAATACATCACCACTAACTGCTGCAAATACATAAGTGTATTTATGTTTATTAAAACCCTATTTCTTCATATTCCTATATTTTTGCACAATGTACTGTATAATATACAGAATGTACACTGGTCACTACTATTTTGTGTGTTTGTCCTGTAGTGTTTTGTATTGTCTGATTGCACTCACACGATGCTTTTGTCTCACACGTTGCACTTTATGTCGCTAGGACATCTTACTTTAAGTCTTTAGCTCTGTGTTGTTCTATGTAGCATCATGGTCCTGGAGAAAAGTTGTCTCAATCACTGTGCACTGCGTCAGCTATATATGGTTGAAATGACAATAAAACCTACTTGACTTCTTGACTTCTTGACTGAATGGTAAGATAGAGTAGGAAGATTTTTAGTAGGAAGCGTTCAGAGCAAAAACGCAGAAATATGTCATTTGGACAATGTTGTTATTATTTATAGACAAAGCTTTAAGAGTCTCAGTGAACAAACAGCTATAGAATATTTTATTATTTCATCTTATTATTGTAGTGTGTGTGTGTGTTCATGTGTGTTTGTGTTTTGCCAAATCTTACCCAAAGAACCTGACAGGAACAATATATAGATTTTGTTAAAAATAAAAGCATATGCAATAACAAGGATTTAAAAAAAAAATCTAATATCTTTACAAGTTGTTCTAATTGTAAGATCCAATTAAAACTTCCATCTAGTCAGAGTTGATGTTTAAAAGGTTGACAAGAGAGCCCCCTGGTGGTTCACATGACTCACAACAGGTTTTGAATCCATTATTTATTGAGTTAGTTATTTTCTAGATGTTGTAAGAAAGGTCAGAAATCATATTTAAGCTTTAAACACATTAATGGGCAGAAAACACAACAACACTATCAACAAAATATAAAAGACAGAAACATCATTTAAAGACTATTACAAGAAAAAGTAATAGCACCTGTTATCTAGTTAGTCTGATGACAGCAAAAGTGCTCTACTTTGTATTTTTTATTCTTTCTTTCTTTCTTTCTTTCTTTCTTTCTTTCTTTCTTTCTTTCTTTCTTTCTTTCCCATCTTCTATCTTGCATGATTGTAAACTAGTCTGCATTACACATGGGTCGTGTATACAGTTTTGCTCATGCAGGTTCCAGCATGTTAATATGCTTCACAAAAGCTTTGTGTATTAACTATAGGTTAAATTTGTTCGTGTGTTCTAAAATTCATTTTCAATCAAATTAACTTCTTTATTATTCTTAATTACCATGATGGCCCTGTTGTTAAAATCAGGACTAGGACAGGCATCATTGTGTAAATATTTCTGTTTATATCTGATATTTCAATTTAAAAAAAGAGAAATAATATTTAGCATTTTAACGTTTGTTGGAATTCCTATGAATTAAGCATATGCATTTAAAAATAAGATCAAAATATAGGAATCATTCTTTCTTTCCTACTGTATGTTTCCAAAAGTTGAAGGTCAATGATCCATATATTTTGAATCATTTCCCCATGTGAATATTCCAAATGCCCAAAATCCAATTCCAAATCCAATCTTGTTGGTGTAGCCTGATGCAAAATTATGTATCATACAGAAAGATTTTAAGACTATTGGATTTCTCAGGGTTACTGTCAGGGTTTCGAGCCTTAGCATTGCCACTGTTGGGCCTTTGAACAAGACCCTAGACTTAATCTTCTCTGCTCCAAAGGTGCTGACTCCAGACTTTCTAAGATGGAATATGTGAAGAAGGATGTGACAAAGGAACCCTTCTTCATCTTCTGCACCAACATCAAACAGAGCATATAATAAATTACAGCTGCAGTCGTGTCTGATGCAATTTCCACATTTACCCACAAGAGTGCAGTGCTGCTTTACAAATAAATCTGACTGCCAAACATCAGCAAGTTCCAACTCCAACACGTATGTTAAGCAAGAACTAAATCTGTTCCTCTTGTGAGGATTTTATCCCAGTGACACAACAATACTGTTTTGTCCAATTGACCCAAGTCTTAGAGATCTGATTGGTCAGAAGTTGTTGATTCATCTTCTATAACAGCAGCTCTGTCAATACTTTCAGCTACAAGCCAGATCACGTGTTTATGTTCATGTGCTCATGTTAATGTAGTATGTTATTATTGACACATAAACCTCACTCACTCTCTCACTCATTTTCTACCGCTTATCCGAACTACCTCGGGTCACGGGGAGCCTGTGCCTATCTCAGGCGTCATCGGGCATCAAGGCAGGATACACCCTGGACGGAGTGCCAACCCATCACAGGATACACCCTGGACAGAGTGCCAACCAATCTTTTTTCCAGACGGCAGGAGTGTGAGGAGTGCATGTGATATGTGTGTGGGGTCATCCACAATGCTGTTGGCCTTGCGGAAGCAACGTGTACACATAATTCTCCATTATGAAATATGTTCATTATGTGGTCTGTGGGTGTGCAAGTGCTATGCCTCATTACAGGCTGCTGTAACAGCCCCAGGAGGCAGTTCACACTGTCCTCGACACAAAACCTCTCTGTATTCCCTGTAAGCACTTCTAAAGCTGCTGCATCGGTGCATTCAATATTTCTACAGTATATGGAACAGGATAGCTTGTCTTTGGGTGGATGTAATTAGACTCATTGAAAAGAAGCTCAGCGAAATCTGAAATCTCAGGTGAACTGAACAGAAGCGGACAGCTCTGAATTGGGCCAAATGCGTTTTGTGATATAATCACTCAAACCTCTTTGAAGCTGTAGTAAGACACACTACAGTAGTGTGAATAGTAATGTACACTGATGTGCTTCTAACATCAAAAAACCAGTGTTAAGAATGTGGCTGTTTCAGAGGAATCCAAAGGTTCTTGTAACCCTGTTTTTTACTTCTTCTTCTTCTTCTTCTTCTTATTATTATTATTCATTCATTAATTTTCTACCGCTTATCTGAACTACCTCGGGTCACGGGAAGCCTGTGCCTATCTCAGGCGTCATCGGGCATCAAGGCAGGATACACCCTGGACGGAGTGCCAACCCATCACAGGGCACACACACACACTCTCATTCACTCACGCAATCACACACTACGGACAATTTTCCAGAGATGCCAATCAACCTACCATGCATGTCTTTGGACCGGGGGAGGAAACCGGAGTACCCGGAGGAAACCCCCGAGGCACGGGGAGAACATGCAAACTCCACACACAAAAGGCGGAGGCGGGAATCGAACCCCCAACCCTGGAGGTGTGAGGCGAACGTGGTAACCACTAAGCCATCATGCCCCCTATATTATTATTATTATTATTATTATTATTATTATTATTATTATTATTATTACAGTGATGGGGCTTGAATCCCAATCCTCTGATCAACAATCCAGAGCCTTAACCACTTGATCCACCAGCGAATAAACTTTATTATAACTAATAAACCATGAATTGTAACAAGAGAACCTTGGGTTCTCTCAATTTCCTGGCTCAAAGCAAATAGCCTCATGAACCATAAACGTACTTAGATCTTAGCCACTTAAATAATAAGCTAATTTGCATGTGTGAAACTTATCTCATGGGACTCAAGGTTCAGGTTTGGGGACACCCTGGACAGGGTTCCGGTGCATCACAGGACACGTCTTTGGAATGGGGAGAAACCAAAGAACCTGTACGAATCTCCTAAAACATTCAGAGCTATTTTATTGCCCCTGCGCTTAGAATAATTAGGGATGGTCTTCTGGTGTAACCCTAAATTAAATGACAGTGTAGGAAGAAAGTTAAAAGAAAAAGGAACACTATTTCATAGCAGCATTTGTTATATTCTGTAGAATGTCACAAAAGCAGCTACAAGACTCAGTAATGACACAGACACTAAGGTTGGCAATCTGATTGATTACAATTCATCAACAACACAACAAAACATCAGGAGACTGGCATTAAATAGCTTATCACTTGCATATAAACCTATCTACATTATCTAATATATAACTAGTGAAAACAGTCAATATGCTACTTTATACATATACTGTATATTACATATAGCTGTGCAATGTAAAAACTGGATTAGAAGATTGAAATAAAAGCAGTATGATGAATGATGCAGTAACGTCAGTAAAGAAATGTAAGGGAAAAACACTCCTAACCTTTTGGATGTGCAAACAATTAGCTGAACTCTGTAGCTGAACTCTCATATTCACATTACATGACACGGCAAATATACGAATGGCTTGTTACAATAAAGGAGCAGCTATACGGTATATCTGCTAATTATTTCATCTAAAATAGGTTGAAAACAGTTGTCAGGCTCCCTAGCTTGTAGACGAGGATGAACTCGCCATGAGTCTCACACATACACTTTCTTTACCTTTGTGTTTTCTCCTGTCTCCTGACTAGCAAACGTGTATCGTTAATACAGCCAGATAATTCATAGACACGTTTCATAAATAAAGCAGAACTCTCTCTCTCTCTCTCTCTCTCTCTCTCTCTCTGTCTGTTTCTCCAAACTCCCAATATACAGTGGTTTGAAAAAGTGTTGATTTTTTGACCTTCCTTATTTTTTATTTTTTTTGCAGTTTGTCACACTTTAATGTTTCAGATCATAAAACAAATTTAAATATTAGTCAAAGGTAACACAAGTAAACACAACATGCAGTTTTTAAATGAAGGCTTTTGTTAAATGAAGGGAAAACAAAATCCAAACCTACATGGCCCTGTGTGAAAAAGTGCTTGCGCCCTAAACCTAATAACTAGTTGGGTCTCCCTTAGAAGCAAGAACTGCAATCAAGTGTTTGTGATAATTTGCAGAGTCTGTTACAGCGCTGTGGAGGAATTTTGGTCCACTCATCTTTGCAGAATTGTTGTAATTCAGCTACTTTGTAGGGTTTTCGAGCAAGAACCTCCTTTTTAAGGTCCTGCCACAGCATCTCAGTAGGATTCAGGTCAGGACTTTGACTAGACCACTCCAAACGTCTTCATTTTGTTTTTCTTCAGCCATTCAGAGGCGGACTTGCTGGAGTTGTGGATCATTGTCCTGCTGCAGAACCCAAGTTCGCTTCAGCTTGAGGTCACGAACAGATGGCCGCACATTGTCCTTCAGGATTTTTTGGTAGACAGCAGAATTCATGGTTCCATTTATCACAGCATCTATCTCTTCCAGTGAGAGAGAGAGAGAGAGAGAGAGAGAGAGAGAGAGAGAGAGTTCTGCTTTATTTATGAAAAGTGTCCATGAATTATCTGGCTATATTAACAATACGCATTTGCTAGTCAGGAGACAGGAGAAAACACAAAGGTAAAGAAAGTGTATGTGTGAGACTCATGGTGAGTTCATCCTCGTCTACCAGCTAGGGACAACTGACAACTGCTTTCAGCCTATTTTAGAGTGAATAATTAAAAAAAATCAAGAAGGGGCCAACACTTTTTCACACCACTGTATTCTCTTAAGCTCCAGTAACAAACAAAATGTACATGCAAATAGAGTCATGAGTAACTTCCTATGCAGAGAAGGAACGTGGCTCTGACATGTGAGCTACAGCCTCGTGCCACGACAGCAGTCACACAGCATGAGAAACATGTCATTTATGTCAGATATAAAAAATTGGTGATTTATATTTCATTGGGTGATTGGCTTATACAACTGTCTAATTCTCAGGCAAGATGCAAAAACGTGATAGGAAGCATTGGAGGTGATGCACATGCACATGCACATGGTGTGAATACGCTAGAGATCCAGTTATGCTAAATATCTAAAATAAAAAGGAGCCTGTGATTCCTGGTCCTACTGCTGAACTGTCTGGAGATGTAATGGGCTCATCAGCAAAACATTAAACATATAGGGTGTCCACTTAATAACATTGAAGGTGACAATAATACTCACCAGAAACTTGGAGGTTGCAACTATTTAAGGCCTTTTAGAATTACAATTCAACATAACGTGAGGAGACTGTCATTAACCATTTAATATGTAATCACTTACACATAAAAGTAATTCATCTGATGTGTATAACTACTGTAGTGTACAACATTATCACGATTGCATCATTCTAGCTGATGACTTGAGTGGGAAGTTGTTCAGTCTGATCTGAAAACCCAGCCGACCTTCATCTGTCTGAGTGCCACGTGACTAAGAGCCTGTGACTAAAAAACATAGCAACGCTGTGAGACTATCCCTGAACGTTGCTGATATTTTTAGCATGAAGTGCCAACACAGGATTTGTCTACATCCCTCAGGTTTATAACTGGGGTTTAAGGATTTATAAGACCATTAAATAATGAGAAGTGCATCTGTCCTCATCATTAGAACCAGCTGTTCATTAATCTAAAGACTGACGAAGTCACGCAGTTTAACAAGTTTTATAGTTTGAACAAGTTTCCCGCTTCAAATGTTATCCTACTATTGAATGGATGTAGGATAACATTCGAACGGGTGCCTTGCTGTCACACCCTGGACGGAGTGCCAACCTGAAGGCAGCAGGTTGAAGCGGAGGTTTGACGAGTGTGAGCGATGCTGATGGCTCTGCTAGTGAGGCAGGTGTGAAAGATGTGGTGCTGCTCACCGTCTTCACTGCTGCACCGTTGATGGACAGTGGTGAGTGCTGTGAAGGTCCTCTGAAGTCAATGACTATTACTTTGGTCTTCCCCACGTTAAGGAAGAGGTTTTTGTCATTGCACCCCCGGACTAGTCAGTTCACCTTGTTCCTGTTGTTTCAAACCTGAGTACACAATCATGGGTCTGCAGGGTTAAAAGGAGTAGGCTGAGAACGCATCCCTTGTGGTGCCCCTGTGCTTAGCTGTCTTAGATGTCTTAGATGTTTTTCCGCCAACCCGTACGTTCTGTGGTCTCTCTGATAAAATGTCCAGTACCCGGTTACAAAGAAGAGAGTTAAGTCCCAGGTGTCTCAGTTTGTTAATTAGCTGCTGGGGGATGATTTTGTTAAATGCTGAACTAATTTCCGAGAACAGCATTTGCACGTACTGTAGGTGTCTTTGGTGTCCAGGTGTGTAAGAGCTGGATGGAAAGCGGCTGAGATGGCATCATTTGAGGACCTGTTGGTTCTGTATACAAACTGGAATGGGTTGTGGGCAGGAGGAAGATTGAATTTTATGTGCTACATGACAAGTCACTCAAAGCACTTCATGATGATGTGGGTTAGTGCAAGGGGTTGTTGTGGCTGGATGGGTGTTGCTTCTTTGGGACGGGAATTATTCTGGTAGCCTTGAAACACTTGGGGATGACTGTTTGACTTAGGCCACATTCACACTGCAGGTAAAAGTGGCCAAATCTGATTTTTTTGGGGTCAAGTGACCAGGTCAGACTTCTTCTGGAGTAGTGTGAACGCTCAAATCTAACCCAGATCTGATTTTTTAAAATCAGATTCAGACCACTTCCATATGTGGTCCTGAATCAGACCCAAATCTGATTTTTTTCCAATGTGGCCACAGTGTGAACAACCAAGGCGGATTTGATGCGACTTTTACTACATCGACATTCGTCACAATTATGCGCCGGCGAGTACGCACACAAACGTGACTACGCCTACAAAATGGATCAAATAATCAAAAGTTGCCCTCAACATCCGAAAATTTTCAAAACACTGCGTCTCTGTGCTGCCATTACACAAACATTTAGAAAGAAAAGCGAAAATGCTTACTTCCTCCATAACCTCGCCAACTTTAGCGCAACGGCGTGCTGCGTGTGACATCATTGTTATTGTTCGTTTGCGCATGCGGGTCAGTTCGAAACAGCAAACAGTTCACACTGGTATCTGATATAGGCCACATTTTAAAAGGCAATGTGAACAGCCAAACAAAAAAATCAGATCTGAGCAAAATATCCGAATTGAGCATTAAGACTTGCAGTGTGAACGTGGCCTTAGAGAAATGTCAAAGATGTCAGTTAGTACATCCTTGAGTTCTTTAGCACAGTCCTCTAGAACTCGATCAGGTATGTTGTCTGGTCCAGCTGAGTTGAGTGGATTGATCTTTTCCATGCTGACTGGGGTCAGACATATAGCTTGCTCTTATGGGAGAGGTGTGATCTTCTGTGCCTGTGTACTGTTTTGGGTCTCGTATTGGCTGAAGAATTTGTTGAGGCTGTTAAATGTCACTGTCACAGCTACGTGGTGGGGATTTATAGTTTGCTAGCATTTGGATGCCTTTCCAGAGGTTCTGTGTGTCGCTGGTATTGTTGAAATGTCCAGATATTTTATTGCAGTATTGTTGTTTTGCTTCCCTGATTCCAGAGGAGAAGTTGGCTCTTGCTGTTGTTAGGCCTGAAGTATCACCAGCTCTAAAAGATGAACAATGAACAATAAAATGTTTAGGATGCAAAAGAAAGCTCTCAAAAAAACAGCTGGAAAGACTTAATCAAGGAAAGCTGCAGGGATCTTAAGTCCTGTGCTACTCAGCTGTCTGGTATTGTCAATGCGTTTCGTGGTTCGGTTCGGTTTTAGTGGCATCACTTACAGGTTGGCAGTCATCTTGGATTTTCACTTCTAGGGCACCGGGCATTTTATGCAACCCTGTACTATATAAGCACAATGCCGTCATTGTTCCTTTCTCAGTCTGCCTTGCACTCCTGTTAAGTCATCCCACCATTGTTCTTGTTCCTGCTCTTCCTAGTTTTGTCTCTGCCTGTTCCTGGCCCCTGATTCTGCCTGCCCTTTGATACTTTGCCTGGTTTCACCATGCCTGCTTTTCTAGTTGCTGTTTCTGCCTGCCCTGTATTGCCCTATTTTGGGTTTTGGATTTTTAGACTGTTTTTTACCTGGTTTTCAGCCTGCTCTGCATTGCTCCGTTGGCCTGTGCTAAGGATTATTAGACTGTTTATGACACCGATTGCCACCTGTACCGCATTTCCCTGTTCAGCCGTGTCTTGGATTATTGAGCGGCCTGTTATATTGAACTATGCCTTTCTAGTTTCATTCCTGCTTCCATTAAAGACTCTTAATTTGAATCCTTGTCTGTGTTCTGCATTAGGATACATACCTGTCCCCCCTGACAGATATCCTGAAGTACATCCACAACTTAAGTCTGAGTTAGGAAAGGGTACTGATGCTATGGAAAACATATTTTCTACTACCAATACCTAAGAAAGCTCCCCTATCTGGCTTCAGTGACTTTAGACAAGTTTCTCCAAAGTCACATGTCTGAAGCTTGTCCCAGGTAAAACCTGCACGGGACCCACTACAGTTTGCATACTAGCCTCATGTGTGTGGATCCGTGTGTGCTGTCATTTATCTGCTCCAGAATGCTCGCTCTTACCTGTATGATAGTTGTGGTACTGTGAGAATATTTTTTTTCTAGTGCCTTCAACATCATCCAACAATTCTTGAAACTGGTAAGAATGGGTCCTGGCTCATACACCGTCTCCTGGATTGCAAACTACCTGTCAGGTAATTCACCAGTTTGTATGGCTGAGGGCTCTCCCTGTTTGACATAGGGGACAGAAACTGAGGAGCACCTCAGGGGACTGTCCTGTCTTCATTTTTGTTCACTATTTACAGCTAAGACTTATAGTACAACTCTGAATCATGACACCTGCAGAAGTTTTTTGACAATTCTATAGTGGTGGGGTGTATTAGAGATGAACAGGCATTGGAGTACAGGGAAATACTGAATAACATTGTGAACTGGTGTACTATGAACTTCCTGCTCATAATTTTGATGAAAATTAACTCTTGTATGTTGTTCGGGTCTGTGGGACCCATACAAAAAAACAACAAAAAACGAGTAGCACTTTAATTAAAAAATGTGATGTAATAAAGGCAAAGGGCAAATATTAACCATATATGCTGTTTATATTGCTTGTAATTGGGATGAAGTAAACATCTGTAGAGTATTTTAACATCAAATTTTTGATTGTGTTGAATTAAAAACCCAAAAATGCAGCGTGTCCAACAGACCCACAAACACTGGCTGAGTAACACAAATACGAACAACATACAAGGGTTAAGGAGGTTTTGGTGGACTTTAGGGGCACAAAAACATTTATTAGGCCCATAACCATCATGAGTGAGACGGATGGAATTGGTAAACATTGATGCTATACACAAGAAGAATGAGCAGATGTATTCTGAGGAAGTTTACAATGGAGGAGCAGCTATAAAGTATATCTGTTAATTGTTCAACCTAAAATAGTTTATAAGCAATTGTCATGTCTCCCTAGCTTGTAGATGCAGATGAACTTACCATGACTTTCACACATACACTTTAGCAAATGCTTATCATTAATAAAGCCAGATAATCCATAGAAACTTTTCACAAATACAGCAGATTCTTCTCTCTCTCTCTCTCTCTCTCTCTCTCTCTCTCTCTCTCTCTCTCTCTAACAAACATGTACATGCAAATAGAGCTTCCTATGCAGAGATGAAACGTGGCTCTGACACGTGAGTTAAAGCCTTGTGCCACTACAGCAGTCACACAGCATGAGAAACATGTCATTTATGTTGGTTCTGAAAAATTGGATATGCATATGTTGTCTAATTGTTGTGTCTAATTTTCAGGCAAGATGCAAAAACATTGGAGGTCATGCACATGCATATGCAAAAGTTGTTAATATGCTAGAGATCCAGTTATTCAATTTATTTATTATCATTCATTTAATTTGCTAATTCATGTATTTGACAGACATATTTACTAGAGATGAGCCGGATACTCGGCTGAAACGAGTATCCGGTACGGATAAAGCACTTCTGCCGAGTACGAGTATTATACGAGTAATACGAGTCAATATCTGTGCTCGGATTGAATGAAAATCATCATTGTGTATCTGATTGTGTCAGCGTTCTGTGATAGGCTAGTCACAGCGCCCCTCCCCTACAGTGATAGGCTAGTCACAGCGCACCTCCCCTACAGTGATAGGCTAGTCACAGCGCCCCTCCCCTACACACATACAGATGTATTGTGTTGCTGTGTCTCGCTCTTCTCACTCACAGTCATACACAGAACAGCTCTCTGTTTCTCCCTCAGTCACTCGAGTTCGCGGGTCTTTTCCGTTAACGTTTAGGGTTTCTTCAGCTTTTTACTTCGGGTTGTAACGTTAATAATACGTACTTACTAACCAGTAGAGTTCTGGTAAACGTGGGTTCGTTCAGACGTGGTGCTTGCTTGGTAGAATGCGACTCGCATTGCGTCTCTGCCTGTCGGAGATTTTTTTCTTTTTTAAACCTTCAGCTGTCTCTAACCAGTAACCAGACACTGAGTGTCTGACACGTTTTTGCTGTATTTCATAAAAACATAAAGGTAGTAAGCTAGTGTTATAAATATTACAAATTAATTATTACCGGTTAAAGCCCCGCCCATTTCAAGACAAGACCCGCTTACTTCCGGGTTAGGCCCCACTCACTCTGAGTACGGATACGGATACAGATCATTCATATGGTTAACAGATACGGATACAGATACAGATAATGCTGTACTCGCTCATCCCTAGAACTTACCATGACTTTCACACATACACTTTAGCAAATGCTTATCATTAATAAAGTGAGATAATCCATAGAAACTTTTCACAAATACAGCAGATTCTTCTCTCTCTCTCTCTCTCTCTCTCTCTCTCTCTCTCTCTCTCACTCTCTAACAAACATGTACATGCAAATAAAGCTTCCTATGCAGAGATGAAACGTGGCTCTGACACGTGAGTTAAAGCCTTGTGCCACTACAGAGTGTCACACAGCATGAGAAACATTTCATTTATGTTGGTTCTGAAAAATTCAATATGCATATGTTGTCTAATTGTTGTGTCTAATTTTCAGGCAAGATGCAAAAACATTGGAGGTCATGCACATGCATATGCAAAAGTTGTTAATATGCTAGAGATCCAGTTATTCAATTTATTTATTATCATTCATTTCATTTGTTAATTCACGTATTTGACAGACATATTTACCCAAGTCACTTTTGGGGATTAATATTTATTTAATATTATTTAGTATTTATTTTAATATATGCTTTTGCATACTGTATATATTTGATACTGCTTGCATGAGGTTTCTTAGAAAGTGTTGGTGCAACTGTGTTCAAATTATTTTATTTTTTGTGTTAAAATCCTCTTATTGAACAAAACAAAAAAAAGGGAGTTGGGGTTTAATTGACAGCACTCTCATAGTCTTAAGAAAAGTATCATAAAGAAAGAAAGAAATTGAGATTAACAATTAAACAAACTTAAAAAGCAAACAAAGAGAAACGGAGATTATTTTTATTTTATTTTTTTGCATCTTTTTTTTTTTTTTTTTTTTTTTTTTTTTAGGGCCCAGTGGTGGCAGTTTGGTGGACCTGGGATTTGAATGTGCAACCTTCTGATCAGAAATCCAACACCTTAGCCATTAAGGTCTATGGTCATGATTCAAAATGCATTAAAAGAAAATGGGTAAATTGTCAAATTATTATTATCAATCATCAATCATCAATCATCTTCTACCGCTTATCCGAACTACCTCGGGTCACGGGGAGCCTGTGCCTATCTCAGGCGTCATCGGGCATCAAGGCAGGATACACCCTGGACGGAGTGCCAACCCATCGCAGGGCACACACACACTCTCATTCACTCACGCAATCACACACTACGGACAATTTTCCAGAGATGCCAATCAACCTACCATGCATGTCTTTGGATCGGGGGAGGAAACCGGAGTACCCGGAGGAAACCCCCAAGGCACGGGGAGAACACGCAAACTCCACACACACAAGGCGGAGGCGGGAATCGAACCCCAACCCTGGAGGTGTGAGGCGAACGTGCTAACCACTAAGCCACCGTGCCCCCTATTATTATTATTATTATTATTATTATTATTATTATTATTAGTAGTAGTAGTAGTAGTAGTAGTAGTAGTAGTAGTAGTAGTAGTAGTAGTATTGTTGTTGTTGTTGTTGTTAATAAGGCATTACACATTATTATAGAGATATATCTTTTTTTTAACGGGTATGAAAGAGCTAGGAATAAAATGACCACATAGAGTTTAACATTAGCGGTACTATATTTCTCACTCTGCAATATACAGCAAGAAAAAAAAAATTTTAAATATCCTTCCTCCCACACGGTACACATTTCAGAGGCAAGCAGGAGAAGCCGTTCTGTTGCTAGGAGATTATCACTCCAGTGGCCTGTATTAAGCCTGATTAGTTGAGAACTTATTTGGAGAATTGAGGAAATGTTACTGCTAATAATATCTGTGCATTTGAATAAGATATTAAGCTGAAATATTTACAAAGGAGTTGTAGCTAATATTTTTGTTGTCTTATAAATTTATCACCCCGAAGTTGATCGTTTTCCAAAAACAGAACTTTTCACATTTTTTTATTCCTACTAAACCGTGGCACCCTTTTTTTTAATTAATTAATTGAACAATGACTCACCATTCATTTTATCCAGTTTTATTTATCAATTATTTAAATAAAGTTGTCCTTAACTGTTTAAACTAAACTACAGTACAATTTACAAAAAAGATTCCACCTGAGTTCTAGGCAACTTATTTGCATTTGTTGATGCTCAGAAAACTCCATAAAAGGGCAATTGCACAGAGCATAGAATTACTATATAGTGAAAGAAAAAAACAAAACAAAAGAAAAAAAAACAGAAGTAGAACTTATTTTAACTCATGCAAGTGCATTTCTTTTTCATTCATGAAATGTGTTAATCATAAGAAAAATTAAAATGATAGAATTAATTTAAGTAAATAATTAATTTAGGGGGCACGGTGGCTTAGTGGTTAGCACGTTCGCCTCACACCTCCAAGGTTGGGGGTTCGATTCCCGCCTCTGCCTTGTGTGTGTGGAGTTTGCATGTTCTCCCTGTGCCTCGGGGGTTTCCTCCGGGTACTCCGGTTTCCTCCCCAGTCCAAAGACATGCATGGTAGGTTGATTGGCATCTCTGGAAAATTGTCCGTAGTGTGTGATTGCGTGAGTGAATGAGAGTGTGTGTGTGTGCCCTGTGATGGGTTGGCACTCCATCCAGGGTGTATCCTGCCTTGATGCCCGATGACGCCTGAGATAGGCACAGGCTCCCCGTGACCCGAGGTAGTTCGGATAAGCGGTAGAAAATGAGAGTGAGAGAATTAATTTAGGTAAAAAAAATGTATGTATGATATATAATATGATATACATTTACAGCAAATATAGAAGTGGAAAATAAAGATTTATAGAGCTGATCATGAACACTGGGTACAGTGAAAAGTGTCTCGGAAATGTATGTTGTAGGAGCATTAATGGGTGATTTTGTGTGAAACTGAACAAATATTTAAGCCAGATTTCATCCTTTTGAAATTTTTTTTAAACATCCTATATCTCATAAGTGTGACCTTAATCTTCATCAAAGAGGCATTTGTTTACAGCTTAAAGCTTAGTGCAGACAGTCTGGCCTGTCCTTTATATAAACGCTTCTAAATGCTATATGTAATACAATAAAAATGCATCCTTGACAAAAAGAATCTATATACAAAAGTACAATACCCCATGCAAACAGTATGGTGCTAAGTTGATCAAGTCAAGATTTACATTAGTTAGTTGACTAATGACTACAATTCCTATCAGCCTCAGCATGTCACATGACTCAATAACCTTCACCTGTGTCCTGTTTCACCATGATTTGCACACCTATATAGCGTAAGGTCTTGTGTTTGAGGGTCTCCTCTTCATTCTTTTGCTGATGTTGATCCGTTGATGTTGATAGTTGACTTTTTGCACCATGCACAATAAAACATTCTACACTGCATCCATCTTCTCCTCCTAACACAATATTAGTCTTCTCATGTGCAATGCATTAAAATCGTATCACTCTGGATTTGAAATTCTCTCAATTTTCAGAGAATTCATCTGATTTTCTTGTTTAAATCCTAACCTGAACAACTCCCATATAAATCCAGTATGATAAGCAAGGTCAAATATTGTAAAATGTACACAAAACATGATGATTCATGTTAATCACTTATGAAATCAGCTTTACATAATTTTGTTTGCTTTTTATGTTACAGAAAAAATTTAACTCTCTCCCTCTTGAAGCTTAACTTCTGTCTGATACAAATTCCTGACACTGGAGACTCCTTCCAAAGATGTAAAATAAACGTGTAACATATTATATTGGACTGCATTGATATAAACATGTAATTTTTCAAACTGTAATCCAGTGTCTGACCTGCTGTTGTAGAAAGGTAATCAACAGCCAACCAGATTTGAGAATTTGCAGCATTATTGTGGATTACGGTGATTATTACATGATGGATATTACATTAGAAATTTACGGTGGCCGAGAAGTGCAAAACAAATTAACAAATCCGAAAACAAATTAACAAATCCGAAAACAAATTAACAAATCCGAAAACACATTAACAAATCCGAAAACACATTAACAAATCCGAAAACACATTAACAAATCCGAAAACAAATTAACAAATCCGAAAACACATTAACAAATCCGAATACACATTAACAAATCCGAAAACAAATTAACAAATCCGAATACACATTAACAAATCCGAAAACAAATGAACAAATCCGAAAACAAATTAACAAATCCGAATACACATTAACAAATCCGAAAACTTATTAACAAATCCGAATACACATTAACAAATCCGAAAACAAATGAACAAATCCGAAAACAAATGAACAAATCCGAAAACACATTAACAAATCCGAAAACACATTAACAAATCCGAATACACATTAACAAATCCGAAAACAAATTAACAAACCTGAAAACACATTAACAAATCCGAAAACAAATTAACAAATCCGAAAACACATTAACAAATCCGAAAACACAAGTCAGACAACCCGGAAACGGTAGGTATCGTTTTTGAATGGAAACTTATCGTTGGACAAGACACCTGTCACTCAAGATATACAGGTGAATGAAAGGTGTCTCGTCCGATGATCGGTAAGTTTCCATTCACAAACTATACCTACCTCTTCCGGGTTGTCTGACTTGTCGTTGTGTTTTCAGATTTGTTAATGTGTTTTCGGATTTGTTAATGTGTTTTCGGATTTGTTAATTTGTTTTGCACTTCTCGGCCACCGTAGAAATTACATGTGCATGAATTTATCTTCGTTACACATGCTCACGTGCTCACGTGCACAAACTCTGTCCTATAATCCAGCCTCTTCAGTGGTGATGTGCAGAGCATGGTGCTTTCTCAAGCATGCCACTGTTCCCACTTAAGAGCTATCAAATGAGCCCAGTGTGTCCTCGCTGTCGACTCACGCTACGATTTGGGCCGTCAAGAAAAAAAATGAAGTATTTGGATATCATACGCACTTGTTCTAACAAGTGCGTATGATATCCAAATACTTCATTTTTTTAATTATGACAGGGCTTGCAGAACAGATTTGCAAGATGAATAAAATGTATTCATTGATTTACAGTAAATACACACAGCAGTATTTGTAACACTGACCCCATTTTGGTCGTTTACTTCCTTTTAGATATAGAGATTTTATTTCTGTTTCATCATAAATTCACTGCATGTCTCTTTTTTCTTTTTAGTGTCACACCCCAGGAACGCCAGTGAATACTGTTCAGATTTCTGAAGAGATGCTCGCTGAGCTTCTCACTCTTCTTTGTTATTTTCACCCCACTCCTCTCTCATCGCTCCCTCCTCTCGCTGCCTTCACTTCCCCATGTTTTCACATCATTGAACACACCAAGTGTTAGCTGCTACATGTGGGCTTCAGCAGACAGCACGCCAAGGCATCAGTGCATCCACAGCTACAGAAACCAAGCAGAATAAATCAATCCAAAAGACATCAGAAACCCTGCACACCACAGCGGCACACGGATTAAGGTAAGGACTCCATATTCATCACATCCAGCTTCTGATAGCAGGCTGGCTGTTTTTTTAGAGGGTTTTTTCCTGCAAATTATTAAGATTAAATAATCATTTAATCCACGTGAAAACCATATCAGGTGGTTAATCACTTATTATATAAATCAAACCTGCTTTTTATTATATCCTGATATTATTGATAACAAATGGAGTATTTCCTTTGCTTTTTTGAGGATTTATACAAATCCGGTATGAATTCTTACACATGATGCAGACATCATATTTATCATATAAATTAACAAGTTGTATAAATGTGTTTTTGTTTTAGTTTGGTTACTGAACATCAAATGCATGTTTGCGTGAAGAGCTCAGGGATTAGTGGGAACAGTAAATGTCAGGAAAAGGAAGTGGCAGAGATCAGGTACGACTTTGATACACCCACTCATGACACCCGCAGCTTTTTTTTTTAGCCTGGCAAGAGGGCACGTTTTATTGTACGCATAATAACTGCTCCACCGTTAACAAGACATTGTAGAGACTGGTTTTATTTAAAGATTCAATATCATTTCAAATGATTTATTGTGAAAGACATTACCGTGGTCACTCTGGAGTCTGTGACTGTTTTTTTGCCTGTTTTTGATCTGAAGGTTCAGCAGAGATCGCTTGAAGTTGATAATGCAGACAAACCTCAGGTTTAAAGACGGATTTAGAATTGGTGTAGAGATGAAATAACAAAACAGACGATCAGTTAAAAGGTGTGACAGAGAAGAAATAAAAATGCAATTAGTTATGAGTGTTTTTACCATGGGGGCATGGTGGCTTAGTGGTTAGCACGTTCGCCTCACACCTCCAGGGATGGGGGTTCGATTCCCGCCTCTGCCTTGTGTGTGTGGAGTTTGCATGTTCTCCCTGTGCCTCGGGGGTTTCCTCCGGGTACTCCGGTTTCCTCCCCCGGTCCAAAGACATGCATGATAGGTTGATTGGCATCTCTGGAAAATTGTCCGTAGTGTGTGAGTGCGTGAGTGAATGAGAGTGTGTGTGTGTGTGCCCTGCGATGGGTTGGCACTCCGTCCAGGGTGTATCCTGCCTTGATGCCCGATGACGCCTGAGATAGGCACAGGCTCCCCGTGACCCGAGGTAGTTCGGATAAACGGTAGAAAATGAATGAATGAATGTTTTTAGCATCATTCTTTTTTACCCTGTAATCACATTGTGCATTTGAGTTGATCCCCTACTGTATATAATGCATTTACATTTACGGAATTTGTCAGAAGCCTGTTATTCACAGCAACTTACATTTATCTCATTTATACACCTGAGCAATTGAGAGTTAAGGGCCTTGCTCAGGGGCCCAGCAGTGGGAGCTTGGTGTGCTTGGGATTCAAACTCATAACCTTCTGATTGGTAGATCAACACATTAACCATAAATCATAAATAATGACAATTGTTTTTGTTTGTTTCTTTGTGTTTCTTTTCTGATAAAGATTAAGTCTTTCAATTGTTTCATTATGCCTAGTCTGATGGCTAGTACAGGTTGGTCATGCGTTCTCTGCAACTGATACTGTACACGTTTCTGTTTTTTTCTTTTGTTATCTCAGTCTAATTTGCATTGTCTCATATTAAAGGTAGGGTCTCAGTTGTTTGAGAAATGCTTCAGAAAACTGCGTTGGGCCGCCAAACAAAACAAAAACAAAACTAACGTGTAGCCAATGAGCAGAAAGGGGCGTGTCTTGTCAATATGCGGCGGAGAGAGTGTTCAGTGCGCATGTGTGACATTAGCAGAAAGCGGTTTTAACATTGACATGGAGGATAAAAACAAAGAAAGAAGGCGAAGAAAGGCTTACAATAAGGCAAGAAGCAGGACGTGTTAATATAGGATCAGCTTTCCAGTGCTGGAGAGAATTGAACGTCTTCCGCGTGAAACGGAGCTAAACCTTTCACGGTACAACACACAGTACTACAAAAACACATTTGTATTACTATAGTATTGAGTTCATTTATTGATAAAAATATACCCTCAGTCAGCCGCCCCAGCAGGTTCTGCCATAATAGTTGCCTGGGTTATACTTGGGTTATACTTGTCTGTTGTATGTGTGGGGTGGAGCTATCAAAACAGGGGTGGGACCCATTTGGGTTTGTTTTGGTGATTTCAAATGTCAACATTAGCTTTCAAACAACGGAGACCCCACCTTTAAGGCACAAATTTTGGTGATAAGATACATATTTGGTGCAAACCTGTACAGCAAATAATCCCTTTATAAATTATGCTTTTTAATGACATTATATTACATCACTAGTTCATGTCACTATGACTATTTGCTGTGAGTTTTCATTTCTAGTACCACTTTTGACTTCTGCTCAAACTTGGAGTTTCTTTATAATAAATAGTCAGAGGTGACTGAGTCGACTGTGGTGAGGAAAAACTCCCTTAGATGGAATAGAAAGAAACCTTGAGAGGAACCAGACTCAAAAGTGAACCATTTGAATCATTTGAGTGACACTGGAGGGTGTGATTATAAACTGTTATAAACACCAGAGAGTGTTATTATGAATAATGTATACAGTCCGACAATGGGTACCGATTAGTGGGTTGTTGTAATCAAAGACCACATGGAGTTGGCATCTTCTCTTTGACTGTCTGAAATCTTCATAAATCTGCTGTTAGTTAGTCTTAGCTATTTTTCCTCCACATTCTTTGGTGAAGATGAACAAATTTATTATCAGTAACTAATATCAGTGTCTAATTTAAAAGAAGAAACATTTTCATCATAATTAAAGACTATACATCTCTTCTGTAACTTTCATTCATTCATCTTCTACCGCTTATCCGAACTACCTCGGGTCACGGGGAGCCTGTGCCTATCTCAGGCGTCATCGGGCATCAAGGCAGGTTACACCCTGGACGGAGTGCCAACCCATCGCAGGGCACACACACACTCTCATTCACTCACGCAATCACACACTAGGGACAATTTTTTCCAGAGATGCCAATCAACCTACCATGCATGTCTTTGGACCGGGGGAGGAAACCGGAGTACCCGGAGGAAACCCCCGAGGCACGGGGAGAACATGCAAACTCCACACACACAAGGTGGAGGCGGGAATCGAACCCCGACCCTGGAGGTGTGAGGCGAACGTGCTAACCACTAAGCCACCGTGCCCCCCTCTTCTGTAACTTGAGTGTTGAAATTAAAACTGTACTTCATCCTTCTACAATATTTATCTAGATGATAAATTCCACTTTCACTTAAAGAAAAAACTTTAGTATTTTTTTTTCCAACTTTGCTTAGTTCTAACACACCTAAAGTCGTAATAATGGGGTTTAAAAGGGATTATATGAAATGTTGCCAGATGATTTGTCATCATTTATCTCTTGTAACTCTTTTTTTAAACAATTATCTTTCATTTTTCAATTTCAGCAACAAATTTATGTATGAAAATTTCAATTCAATGTGTTGAAATGTGTTGATGCATTTTGATCTTAAACGAATAACACAGCTGAGATTTGAGGGTTAAAGCGTGTTAAACGTCGTCCATTCTAGTGACACAAAGACTTGCAGTACATTCTACATTCGATTTAACCTGAAATGATTATTCTGATAAAGTTATGCATGTAGAAACAATGAGAGAAATTTTATTTGTTAAAGTGAAAATTTGTTCAGAATTTAGATCGGAAGATCCTCGAAACTGCTTCGTGGTAAAAAGTCATCAATTATATGAGTATAGAGGAATGCTATGATTAAGCAGAAATCCAAAGTGTTACATGAAAAATAAACTCACAATTTTTTTTTTACTGTAAAAAATGTTTTTAAAAAATGTCTTCTGTATTTATTTCACTGAAAACAAATCAATCTCTCTCTCTCTCTCTCTCTCTCTCTCTCTGATTTTCATTATGATAACCAAACCAAAGGGATTCTAGTCGCGTATTCCAATCATTTGATGCTCCATGCCTCTAAACACAAACACAAGACCTCCACAGAAAAAAACCCTTTCAGATAAAGCATGTGACTTTCAGCAAACACACAAAGAAGCCCAAAGATGTCACTGCAGCAAAGAATAGAACAACAATTCATTGTGATGTCTAAATATAACAGAGCTGACCTTGGTTGTAACATTTTGATATTTCAAACAAACTATGATTTGATGTAGCAGTAGCTCATGTCACGGTGCATGGGAGGGCTTCATGAGGAAAGGGCAATTCCAGAAATAGATAGAAGAAGCACCGTGTGTGGTCAGTGACCCAGTGGTGCTCTAGTCCTGTCATGCCGAAGTGTGAAACACTCTATGAAGGCAGCCTTCGGCTCTGAGGCTTCCTATATTTGGATACTGGTAAAGGATGATGTAAGAGAAGACCTGGATCTGTCGGAGATGGTCTGTGTTTGCACATTTTTGATTGGTACTTCAAAGGTCCTGATCAAGCAACTAAAAAACTAAACTCTAACCCTTAAGTTTTAACCAGACTGAGACTCAAATTATTTTGGACTGGGTAAATCGATCTGCACCTGATTTTGTGTTCTCACCTGATGTGAACATGAACCAACATGATTCAGTTTCATTCATTCATTCATTCATTCATCTTCTACCGCTTATCCGAACTACCTCGGGTCACGGGGAGCCTGTGCCTATCTCAGGCGTCTTCGGGCATCAATGCAGGATACACCCTGGACGGAGTGCCAACCCATCGCAGGGCACACACACTCCCATTCACTCACGCAATCACACACTACGGACAATTTTCCAGAGATGCCAATCAACCCACCATGCATGTCTTTGGACCGGGGGAGGAAACCGAGTACCCGGAGGAAACCCCCGAGGCACGGGGGGAAAACATGCAAACTCCACACACACAAGGCGGAGGCGGGAATCGATCCCCGATCCTGGAGGTGTGAGGGGAACGTGCTAACCACTAAGCCACCGTGCCCCCCCGTTTCATTGAAATAAAAATTGGGTATAATCTATATACAAATTTTGTATAACTTAAGGTATCAAATTTATTTGGGGTTTACACATCTATCTATCTATCTATCTATCTATCTATCTATCTATCTATCTATCTATCTATCTATCTATCTATCTATCTATCTGGCTATCTGAATTACTCAGTCTATCTCTAATAGTGTCATTAATTCCATTGGGCTTGAGACCAGACATACTTCCTGTGCGCAGAGTCAGGATGAGGTCAGGCAGGAAATCTCAGTAGGAATAATACCACTGTGAATGGTTTAGTAATGGTACTTGATGCTTCCTGCAGTTTATTCCATCTGACACAACCACAGCCACGTAAGTGAGAAATAGCATGGATGCCCTGGCAAAATTAAGTTAAGCCACAACGTGACTGAATATTCTAGAACACTGTAAGTGGATGGATGAATGGATGGATGGATGGATGGATGGATGGATGGATGGATGGATGGATGGATGGATGGATGGATGGAAGGACGGATTGATTGTTTTGGGGTATCTTTGTCATTGTTATTGCACATCATGTTTATAACACACTTTTAAAGCACAAAGCATGTGTAGCTTCTCTGATCAATTTTCTAATAGTAAAATTAAACTAATAACTAAAAAAACCCTTGTATGTTGTTCGGGTCTGTGGGACCTATAGTCATAAACATCAGTAGTTTTGAAAAAGTTTGCTTCTTTGTAAATTTGTTGATTTTTTTCCACTCATAATCTTTTTTTATTACATTTTATTAAAAAACAACAAAAAACGAGCAGCACTTTAATTAAAAAATGTAATAAATGTTAGAATATATGATGTAATAAAGGTAAAGGGCAAATATTCACCATATATGCTGTTTATATTGCTTGTAATTGGGATGAAGTAAACATCTGTAGAGTATTTTAACATCAAATTTTTTGATTGTGGAATTAAAAACCCAAAAATGCAGCAGGTCCAACAGACCCACGAACACTGGCTGAGTAACACAAATACGAACAACATACAAGGGTTAAAAACTAAGATTTTCTCAGTCAACCCATAATGATAATCGATGACTGTTGTTCTCTTGTCCATGTTCTCACAAAGTTACATAAAACTTCTAATGTCATCTTATGCATTTGGACATACGCCTTTCATGCACCATTTAGATAAGAAGGTTATATACAGATCAAAGGCATCAACATTGACATTAAGCAGCATTTGAAGAATAAGTACACAAACTGATGTGTTGGAAGAAGGAAAAATTGGCAAGCGTAAGAATCTGAGCAATTTGACACTAGACCAAATTCTGATGGCAAAATGACTGGGTCAGATTATTTCCAAAACAGCAGGTCTTGTGTGGTGTTCCTGGACCAAACCAGCAACAAGGATTTGAGTGCCCTAGGAGATGTTATGCAGATTGAACAGATAATGCGTTCTAAATGGATAAAAATACAGATACAAATAGGAGGCACATGCAAGCAAAGCAAATTACATATTGTTAAGACTACAGACTATAAAAAAGTGTTTTTTAGGTACATCTAGGAGATCCTGTTCCTGTGTCACTGTTCATCTTTAAATGTCTTTATCATGTCCCACTCCATAGTGGTGCATAAAATAAAGCTCATATGAAAGTAGACACTCAAGGATTTAAGAATTTGTAGTGTTTTATAACTATTTTTGTTTTTCACAAGCCTTCTAGGGGCGATATCTTCATAGAAACGTTACAAAAAACGAAACAGTTTTATTTTACACAAATGTTTCAAAGTAAACGGTGACATCAAACCCATTTCTTCCTTCTGAGACGTCCTAAGTGCTTGTTCTTGGTCATCTAAAATTTGGAGGTGTTATTTTCAACTACTAAAATTCTGTCTAAAATTATCCAAACAGGAAAACACTGTCTCACACTGAAAGCCAACAGTGTCCTGACTCATTTTATATCAGACTTGCTGATGAAAAGTCCGATAAGTAGGAGGAATAGAACTCCAGTATACTGGTAAAATGGTTAATGACAGTGTTCACTTGAACTGACACAGATTCCATTAATATGTCCAAAACATGATGATCCAAGTTAATCAAATCCCTCATTTCATGTGTTGTTTGATTACATGCTTCTGTAGAAAGAATAAGATTCCTGAAACGGTCACCAATTTGCTTAAACTTAGGGGTTTTTACAATTGGTCACTTCATGCGTTTTCTGTGATCCGATAGCTATCCGATCGTAACAAGACCATGTGTAAATACCCTCCGAAACGGTTTCGAGACGGATATAAATCCGATCGCTCAAACCACTTCAGGAGGTGGTCTGGGACGCATTTCAGATGAAACTGGACAGGTGTAAATGAATGTGTTTGTTCAAGCCACGTACGTCAGTGCTATACTCCTCCCAAACGGAAGTACGTCACTCGCAGGTGACTCGCGAGTAGTGCGTCGCGCCAGAAACAAATATGTTTTCCCATCAGTGCTGGCTCCGATCTTTCACCCAGGTGTCTCGTTTGGTCTTAAAATGCACTGCTGCCGCCAGCTAAAATACAGCAAACAGTAAATGCTGTTTTTTGTAGCAACCGCATACACCAAAGCGTGTTCTATTTCAATTACCCCGGAAATGAGGTAAAATACATTTGCATTTTGGGCGGGAGTAGAAAGATCGGATTGCTATCCGATTCGCCAAGACGCATTTATGTGGCCTAATGTAAATGGAACAGTTTTAACAAATCAGATAGCTATCAGAGAAAACACATGAAGTGACCAGGTGTAAAAAGGCCCTTAAACAATGACCTAGTGCCACATATTAGATGCTGAATAGTGAAAACACTGCAGATTTCCTCTTTTCTTGCAATTAAAAATAATAATAAAAAAAAAAACGCTTTTCGCTGTGCTTTCAGACGTACATATGAGAAAAATCTGATTAATGAATAGTATTATATAAAAAAGTACCTATACTAATATATATATATATATATATATATATATATATATATATATATATATATATATATATATATATATATATACACAATATGAGCGTCAAAGAGTATAGCAGCCCGCTAGAGTATACTACATTTTATTGATGCATGATTAATTGGCTAAAATTTTAATTTAGGATTAAACCGTCATCATCTGAGTCTTCTGTTGTCCTGATTAAATAAATGCTCACAAAAGCTTGAATTTTCCTTCAGCAAAGCAGGCAGACTTGAGTGCAAAAAATAGCCTAAGTGAAGGAAGGAGATCAGATGGGAAGGCATATTAATTGTGGGCAGCAAGAAGCACAGCAGGAAGCAATATCGCAGTAGAAGCTGTGAAAAAGCCATACAGCATCAGGATTCACAGCTAGCATTCACTGAAGAATGTGTTGTACTTCTGAGAGGATGACTTAACTGTGAAGGATCCCTTGGATGAGTGTACAAATCATGCATCATGCATCCTTTGTCCCCTTCTTTGGGCGTGACAAAGCTACCCCCGGATAAGTCTATCATTTCAGTCTTTTCTTCAGACTCGACTGAGCTACAGTATTAGCTAATATAATTACAGGCTATTTTAAATGTACCTGGACATTCTGCTTTAGCGCCTGTTCTCAAAGATGTTTAGAGACAGACAAGTAGACTGTATAACAGATGGAACTGCAGCCTGGACACAAATAGAGAAAAGCATTGATGTAAAATGAAAATCTAGGACAGCCCACAGGCCATTTGCATGTTACAAAACCAAAGCTTAAGCTCTGCCAGCCAGCTAATGCACCAAACTGCAATGCACACATCAAAGAGAATTTTAGACCATTCAGTCACTGGCAAGCAGAATCACTTCAGAAAATGAGGCAGAGGAAATGTTAAGAGGATTTAAATTTCTCGTGAGAATACTGTAAATCTGAACCACACATCTTTTTTAGAAGCCCTCGCAAGACCTATTTTTGCTCTATAGATGCCTGGTACATGCACTGGCTTCCCTCTGACTAGAGCGATTTGTCAGAGGATTTTATAAATAGCTCAGCACGTGTCCCGAGTTTAGGGAGTGATGCCTCTGTCTTAAATATTTAGCTTACCAGAGAAAAAACATTAAAGTGTTACTTGAAAGCATTCCAGAATGAGTACAGAGGCAATGAACTGTAGTTAGCATCCAAGCAGTAGTCAAATGCAATAATTAAGGTTATGATGCAATAAATTGGAATAATTGATACATTTATAATATATAACATGAATGTATATATATTTATATATACAGTGTATATATATATATATATATATATATATATATATATATATATATATATATATATATATATATATATACATATAGAAAGCAACGTAAGAGTGATGGTGAATATGCATTTTTAGACAAATTGTAAGCATTGTCTGGAACAAATAAATAAACGATTATAACTTATTATGTGTAAAATGCATAGTTTATTCAAACAACTTACACTTGCTTGACAGGAGAATAGCAAACGAATCAGCCCATTTGGACACTTCATCTGTAGTCAACCTAAAAATATTAGACCTGGTTAAGTACAATGCTTAAAACTGTTTTTTCTGTACAAACCGATTCAGATACAGTAAGTGTAAAGAGAAACATCACATACTTCAGGTATCTTGTGGATCTTTCTGGTCCTGGCGGGAAAAATTCGGAAAAGTCGCTGCATGAGTCAGATTTATTGGATAGACATCCAAGTCTCGTTTTCATGGTTGCGTATCTGAAACGCAAACAGAAATCTTATAAGAGGAAATAAGGGAAGAGGACAATAAATGACACAGAGGATCAAATATATAAAAAATAATCTAAAGGTTTTCTTTTGGTTACTGAGTTTAAGGTCAGTGTTAGATTTACACATTTATACCGTTCAAAAGTTTAGGACGACTTGTAAATGTCCTTGTATTTGTACTGTATTATGTACTTGTATTGTTCTATAAAGGGAGAAGTTCACAGCATGGTAACATACAGTAAGTTCTTACAATGAAAAGTAAGTTAGTTCTTTCTTTCCGTCCATGTTGAGCCTATAAACAAACCCACAACTCCTGATGCTCCAGATACTAAACTAACCTAAAGAAGGAACTTAATCGCTACAGCAGTTTTCAGCTGTGCTACCACAATCATAAAATGGTTTTCTATTAATCAATTAGATTTAGAAAACGATGCCTATGCGATCCTGCACTTTTGAATGGCAGTGTATGTTACTCCCTTCATAGAACAACACAAAATGGACATTTTTGAGCTACGTTAACATTTACAGCAACGTGAGGTTGTTACAAAGATGCTAAGACAAATATTCCTTTGAATAAGTATAAATTTGTGGTTCTGTGAACTTATTTTGAGGAATTCTCACATACTTATAATGTATTACTTACTGTCTTCCTTCATACAAGTGTTAATGTGTTTAATGTGTCGTAAAAGTTAATGGACAGAAATGAGATCTTTTAATCGCCTTATGATTTGATCCTCTGTGTCATTTATTGTCCTCTTCCCTTATTTCCTCTTATAAGATTTCTGTTTGCGTTTCAGATACGCAACCATGAAAACGAGACTTGGATGTCTATCCAATAAATCTGACTCATGCAGCGACTTTTCCGAATTTTTCCCGCCAGGACCAGAAAGATCCACAAGATACCTGAAGTATGTGATGTTTCTCTTTACACTTACTGTATCTGAATCGGTTTGTACAGAAAAAACAGTTTTAAGCATTGTACTTAACCAGGTCTAATATTTTTAGGTTGACTACAGATGAAGTCTCCAAATGGGCTGATTCGTTTGATATTTTCCTGTCAAGCAAGTGTAAGTTGTTTGAATAAACTATGCATTTTACACATAATAAGTTATAATCGTTTATTTATTTGTTCCAGACAATGCTTACAATTTGTCTAAAAATGCATATTCACCATCACTCTTACGTTGCTTTCTATTATATATATATATATATATATATATAGTTATAATAATATTTATAGTTGTATTATTTTAGATTATATTTTATATATAATATGTTTTTTCCCTCAACAATGAACCTACTGAACCCTACACTACACCACTATCACCCTGATATTGCACTAATACTTGTAATATCGCACTAATACTGTCTTGTAATCACATTTCTGTTCTGCTTCACTCTGTACACTCTATTACATCTTTTTCAACCAATTGTAATTGTATATAATTTATTGCTTAACCTGGTTTACACCAATTTATGTATATTATCTGTTCATACAGTGTATATTTCTTGGTTACTGTTGTACTGTACATACAATGTACATGATGCACACATTTACACAGCATAAATAATTATATTTTTAGACATATTTTACTGTCACCTTTGCACTTTTTCTATTATATTATTTGCACTTCTAGTAGATGCTAAACATCACTTTGTTGTTTTGTACCTGTACTACAGTATACAATCAGTAATAGTACTGTACTAATACAATAAAGTTGCATCTATCTATCTATCTATCTATCTATCTATCTATCTATCTATCTATCTATCTATCTATCTATCTACCTCATGCAATAAGAGATTTCCTTTGCTTTCTTTTCCTTTGCTATCTGCACCAGTTATACCAGCATGTCTGTTTTTTATCCTTTCTGGAAAGTGAAAAACACTACAAATAACACACACAGACACACAATCTGCACTTACACAAATCTTTTTATTTATTTTATTTTTTTTTGCTATAGAACAAGATCTTGGCATCCATTGAGTATTTTAAACTATTATGGGGCAGCATATTTCCTGCCCCACTGAGCCTCTGCGTTAGGGTTAGGGTTAGAAGAAATAATTAGTAGTTCAGTAGAATTAAATACTGGTGGATTTATAAATAAGGAATTTTTGAAGACTATAATTTCTTGAACAACTGATACAAACTTTAGTTTAGTTTAGTTTAGTTTATTAATTTATAAAGCACATTTAAAAACAACAGCGGTTGAAGCCGAAACGCTGTACATCAAGTAGAAACAAGGAAGAATGGTGCAAAAGTAAAAACACAATCCAAAACAAACCAAAAGAAAACACATAAAATTTTACACTTTCAAACAGAGTTAAAACATACAGAATAAAAGTGGGTTTTTAAAGCAGATTTAAACAATGAGACAGTGGTAGCAGATCTTAAATGAAGAGGGAGATTGTTCCACAGCTTTGGAGCTGCCGTAGCAAAAGCCAGATCGCCCTTAGTTTTAAAATGTGCACGAGGTACCGAGAGAAGGAATTTATTAGCAGACCGAAGAGATCTAGGGGTAGGGTACGGAGTGAGGAGGTCACAAATATACTGGGGAGCGCAACCATGTAAAGCTTTAAAAACATAAAGTAAAATCTTAAAATCAATACGGAACTTAACCGGGAGCCAGTGCAGTGAGGCGAGTACTGGGGTAATGTGCTCACGTTTTCTGGTGCCAGTCAGTAATCTCACTGCCGCATTTTGTACAGTTGTAAACTGTCGAGAGATGATTTAGGCAAGCCAGAATAAAGAGAGTTGCAGTAGTCCAATCTTGAAGTTATAAAAGCATGAATTATCATTTGAAACTTTGGGACTCATTTGCCTCTATGGATGTGTAACCACTTCCTGTATACCTGATAATGTCAAATAATATTAGAAAACAATATTTCTGTCAGCAAATAAATGAATATTTTGATGTCCTTTGCAAATACAGGTAAGAAAAAGATTTCGGGACTTCCTGTCACACTGGCTACAGAAAACAGAATTATTTGTTCCTTGGGTAGCCAGGGAACACAATGCTGTTGTCCTCACCTCTTGATTGTTTTTTTATTGAATTTCCTGAACAACACTATAATTGCGTTTACCAGCAGTGCCATTTATATACAGTTTAATGCTATCTGCACTAGCTCACATTTGTAGGCCTAGGATGTGAGCAAAGGTTGTGAAGCTCTTTCCTGAAAGAAGATACCAATATGTATTTGGTAAAATTTTACAGAATGACTGAGCTACATGTCTATTCTTAACTATTATCATTATTATTGGCTATTCATATATCACTCAGAGACATATTATTATTGTTATTGTTATTACTTCCTGTTCGTATGACTTCCAGATTTTGGCTTTTGTTGTATGATCCAGAATTGGTGCTTATTTTACAACAGTAACATGTATTACTAGATTTATTTAAATCTCTTGTCTGATTTATGGCACTGTTATAAAAGTGTTTGTCAGGTACATGCTAGGCCAAAAGAGCACTAGAAAAAAAAAAAAATATTTGATGAATGTTGGTGTACTGCTCCCCTAGACAATAAGAACTAATCAGCATCCCACATGCTGGAATACTGCCACTAAATAAACAACCACCCAAGTGAAGAAGGATGAAAAGGAAATGACAAAACCCCAGAAATTCAAGTAGCACAGCATGACCTCCTGACATGTCAATGAGATAAATGAGAACAACAACAACTGTGGCCCTGTGATTTCCTATCCCACAGGTCTAAATACAACATAATAGCAGGGAATTCATGATAAAATGCCTGATAAAGTTTTAAATTATCTTATGAGCTAATAAACTAGATACTGTAGAAGTGTTTCAGGACTTCTTCTTATCTAGAAGAAGATCTATTATATAAGATTTATGTAACATAATATTACAAGGCCATGCCTTTGATTGAGGTGGTTTTGGGGAATTTCATCTTATCTCGACTACTAATATCAAGGTCTTTACCTAATGAATGCAACCTTAATTGTAAAGACCCAGGCTGTGCCAAAATCCTTTGGCCAAGTCATCAGACCATGGGACTCTTTTCTGTGTTGAAATTTTCTATACTGTATATTTGTATTTTACATATTTTGCTTTCTATTGATAATGATCATTCAATCTATTAGTACTGTAGTCTATGGGTGAAAGGTTTAACTATGTGTATTAATACAGTACTCTACTGAGGATGAGCATGACTCATAGGTATTGTTCCTGACTGACAGAGAAAGTAAATCAAATCCATCAAATAACACATAGGCTATGACAAGACAACAGTTAGATCTATAAAAGTTGGTGAAATTGGATGCTGAACTCTAGGTAGATTCCCAAATGCCATCAGTGACATATTTTTAGTGAAATATATCATATTTCGAATTGCATGTAATGGCATAAGATAATTATGTTAAAAAATAACATATAATAAAAGAACTATTAAAAAATAGTTGGTGTTTGGTGGTTCCTGCTACACAGTTTGTAAGAACCATCAAAAGAAGAAGGTTTTTATTTTTGTCAAATATACATTACAGCACAGTGAAATTCTTTGCATATTCTAACTTTTTGGAGGTTGCGGTCGGAGCACAGGGTCAGCCATGATATATCACCCCTGGAGCAGAAAGGGCCTTGTTCATGAGCACAACAGTGGCAACTTGGCAGTGCTGAGGGCTTAAACTGCATCCTCCGGTCAACAATCCAGAGCCTTTACCACTTGAGCCACCACTGCCCCCATATCACAGTACACAATGCTGATTTGAACACAGTATCTCCTGCAGGGAGTATAGATCGGAAGGTTTAAAATAATGTAGCTCGAATACCTTTGACAGAAATGCTAGGCTTAGACACAGTGCAGTTTTCAATTTACAATTTTTTTTTTTCACATTTATACACTGCATATAATGTGTGGACCCCCTTGTGAGTCCAGCAGCAGGATCCCACACTCTCATTGCAGTGGTCCAGGTTTGATTCCTGGGCAAGGAGCTAACCCAGCCACTGAAGGGTTAACTCTCAGTGCCAGTCCAAAGTCTAGATAAAATGGAGGGGGTTTTGTCAGGAAGGGCATCTGGTAAAACCTCTGCCAAATCAAGTATGCGGACCAAACGATCCACTGAGGCAAATCAGAACATCTGAAACAACAACAACATACATCGTATATAATACGACAATATGTAAATGTATATATCAGAACGGATTTATGAAGTGTGTCTTCTGCTTTATTGCATGGATTATTTTTTTCTTAATTAATTCTGTTTTTGTCTTATAGATGGTTTGGCTGCGTTCAGAACATTCCTTAAAACAGAGTTCAGTGACGAGAACATCGAGTTCTGGTTAGCTTGTGAAGACTACAAAAAGATCAAATCACCTGCAAAGCTGGTGTCAAAAGCCAACAAGATCTATAGAGAATTTATTGATGTTCAAGCACCAAAAGAGGTAATTTGGGGTATAGTTAACAAAATGAACATCAGCAACATCTCACTTGTATCTTCAATTAGAAAATATGTTTAGATTTTAGCATGCTTAAAGTTTAGAAACTGTCTGAAGGTTCTAGGAACGTTTAATCCATCCTTCTTACGTGGTTACGATGCATCAAGCTTGCTTTTCTTAACCATCTGGCTAACCATTTGGCTAGTATCACTGAAGATAAGATATATGCCAATGAACAATATGTTCTTGCTTAATAAATTCCATCAGCTTGCATCATGTTAGTTAACTGGCCTCTTAGAACTTTTTCTTAAAACTTAATGTCTACATGCAATTGAAATAAATAAACTATTTATCCTTAGCATTATAATTTGTGTGAGATAAGAAATCATTACTCACCAATTATACAATTATAAGCCAAACAATGTTTGTTTATATATAAATTAACTGTGGAGCTCCTTCGGGATAGGAATGTTTTTCAGTGTGTCTTTATTAATACCACATTTGTTTGTGTAAATGCTTATTTATATGAATTACAAATCAGTTCGGTTGAATATATTGTTTGATAAATGAAGCCTATTGTAGGAATGTTTTTTCTGTGACCTTTTATTGCAGTAAATTTAGCAGAGATGAACATGATTTAAAGTTCAGCAACCTTGTTCAAAGACTCAGTGCGCTTCTGGTGTAAAATCAACAAGTCCCTGGAACTGTGCTGGAGGGATTAACAACGTTCAGCAAAAAGATATTCTCTCAGTTAGGTGGAATTTGGTATACACAAATGAATAAAGTCATTGTGTCTCTTTACAGGTTAACATAGACTTTAGGACCAGGGAAGAGACCAGACAGAAACTTCTGGAACCAACATCCTCCAGTCTCAATGAGATCCAAACCAGGGTCTTCAGCCTCATGGAGAAAGACTCCTATCCTAGGTTTCTTCGATCCAAGATCTATCAAGAGATTGTGAACAGGACACAGATGCACTGTCAGAGAAAATCGGTTTAAAGAGGAAACTCTGTGTTGTTTTGCTTGTGTGGTGAAAACCTATAGCGATATTAGAGCAGACCTTTACTGTTATACATATTGAGTTTGACTGAATATGCAGCGTAGAACTGTGTAGCTTGTTTGCACTTGTATAGAGTATATATTACCTGTTACTGTGCTCCCTCGTGAAGTGACCTCCTTCCGAAAACTATCACAGATACATTTATGTGTAAAAGCATGTGGAATAAAATGCTCGTTTTTTGGGTGTATCAATTTAAAATCAATACACCTTTTTGATTTCCTAGTTGTTTTTTTTCACCGCTTTTTTAATTAAAATCAGAGAAGTAAATTGTGTCAGATGTCTTGTTAATAATAAACGAAAAAAAAAAAATGCACAAAAATGTTCAGGAATTCTTTTAAATATTTTTCTAATACTATCAGGAGGTTTGACCTATTATCCAGCCTGTGATTGTTTAAAAAATAGAAAATGTTTCCGCAGTCAATAGCGAATGTTTACCTAAGAATGGATTGAACTATAAGCACATAAGAAGCAAACTGTGTTGTTCCAAAACACTGTCCTCGTTTCTGCAATCATGAAACAGTAGCATGACCAGAATAAAGAGACAATAAACCTCAGTACTCACATAAGATTATGTATGTGATTATGTATGCCACATTCTAATGTGAGTCATTTTCACCCATGAAAAGCATTGGCTAAATATGGAAGAATTGGGTTTCCTTTCAGCAGATGGCACTGAATGTAGGTCAGCAAACTGTAAACAGTTGACAAATGTAGTATTATCAAATGACTTACTGTTCAGACCATATTTATTGTTTATAAGGGAAAGTTAAGACTGCTGGAAAATATTTGAAAGAAACTGTAGTCTTTGCTTTGGCCAGACAATTGCTACAGGACTAATTGCTTAAATAATTTCTAGGACCGAAGTTCAATCACATTGTCACAAATATTTACACCCATGAACATGTATGTATTTTGTACTCTTAGAACCTGGAACTGAAATTGACTTAATTAGAATTATGTAATAGATCTACATATCAAGTCAATAATATTGGACTAGGGAGAATAACTTTTCTTTTTGAATGTTGCTTTAGTCTGGAGCAGATTGAGAGGGAGTGGATCCAGTATGCAGATGGTAGAGTTGGAAGACTGAATCAGTTGCAAGATCTATGCCGCTGTGGTTGAAAAAGGTGACAATGAAGGAGTAGGGGAATCCTGTCTGTGAAATATAGGTCCAAATGGGGCTGAAGTGAAGGTCTGGCTGATTTTATCGATCTTCAAACAAAGTATTCAGAAGTCAGGGATGATGAAGCAGGTGGATCCAGGAAGTTGAGTAGTGAAGAAAAGATGTTGTGGAGCTTACGAAGGTCTTGTGCAGAAGCTTGAAGCTTTTCCTTGTAGAAGGAAGTCTTGGCAGAAGTTACGTCTGATCTACATTGAGTTGTGATTTCTTCCATTTTCTCTCTACTGATCTTAGTTCTATTCGATTGCTGCATAACACATCTGATAGCCAAGGAGCAGAACAAGAAGTCTTCTTAGATTTAGTGGACAGAGGACAGAGATCTTTCATGGTTGAGGAAAGAGAGGAGTGAGGAGGAGTCCGGAACAGAAAGAGATGAAAGAGTGCCAGAATATACAGTACAGAAGAAGGTGAGATAGAATGGAGGTTATGATGGTAAGAGAGAGATGCTGAAAGTTGGTTTTTGGTAGGGTAGGGAGAGTGATAGTGAAGGATACCAGGTGATGATCAGAGATGTGAAGTGTGGGGAGGCAGCTATTGAACATTAGAGAGAAGGAGTCCAGAAGAGTCAGGAGGGAAGAAGATTGAAGCTTGTCAAGGGGAGGTTAAAATTAGCAAACACTGTCAGAGGGGCGATGTCAGAAGGGAAAACAATGAGCAGTGTCTATTTCTTCCAGAAAGTCTCCTAGGGGACCAGGACGACAGTAGATAACAATGATAACATGTCATCCTAAGACCTAAGGGACCTTGATGGAACATATGGTTTAATAAGGTCAAAAAGATTTATCAGACCTTTTAAGGATTTATAAAGAAACACTTAATTCTTAAAGTCAATCTTAAAACGCACTGGAAGCCAATGAAGAGAGGCTAATGTAGGATGCATATGTCTACACTTACGCATTGATTTCAAATTCAATAGCCTTGCTGCAGCATTCTGCACCAACTGCAGGCGTGAGTGAGCTGCCTGACTGACACCAATATAAAGGACATTACTATAGAATTTCATTCATCTTCTACCGCTTATCCGAACTACCTCGGGTCACGGGGAGCCTGTGTCTATCTCAGGCGTCATCAGGCATCAATGCAGGATACACCCTGGACGGAGTGCCAACCCATCGCAGGGCACACACACACTCTCATTCACTCACGCAATCACACACTAGGGACAATTTTCCAGAGATGCCAATCAACCTACCATGCATGTCTTTGGACTGGGCGAGGAAACCGGAGTACCCGGAGGAAACCCCCGAGGCACGGGGAGAACATGCAAACTCCACACAAACAAGGTGGAGGCGGGAATCGAACCCCGACCCTGGAGGTGTGAGGCGAACGTGCTAACCACTAAGCCACCGTGCCCCCCTTACTATAGGATTTACTTGTTCCAAATTTTAAATTAAACTACAATGTAGTTTTTGCTCTCATTGTTGGTATTCTGTTTGGGAAAGATCATTCTAACTATGTAGATGGAGTTATTTGGTTTGTCTCCGTTGTTAAACTTCCAGCTAATCCCTGACAAGGCCCATTAAGCAATCTAGAAGCTATGTCAATAGTACAGCAATTTTTCCAGCTCAACAGTTTCCAGTTTCATCCTGGGTTCAAGTTATTGTACAGTATGTGTAGAATTTCACATGTTCTCCTAATGTCCATGTGTTCTTCCTTCATTTTCTTTCCTTCAAAAGCAAACAGGTGGATTTACTACACTTGGTAAGTCGTGGCCTAAAGGTTAGAGAGTTTGACTCCTAACCCTAAGGTTGTGGGTTCGAGTCTGAGGTGCCCTTGAGCAAGGCACTGACCCCCCCCAACTGCTCCCTGGGCGCCGCAGCATAAATGGCTGCCCGCTGCTCCGGGTGTGTGTTCACAGTGTGTGTGTTCACTGCTGTGTGTCTGTGCACTTTGGATGGGTTAAATGCAGAGAACGAATTCTGAGTATGGGTCACCGTACTTTATGTATGTCACGTCACTAATGTCACTAATTTACTAAAGTCCCTTAAAGGATGAATGAATGTGTGAATGCGTGTTTGCATAGTGCCATGTGATTAAGTGGCATCTTATTCATAGTGTATTCCTTTACCTAGCCTTTGCACCAGGATTCTCAGGATTGGCTCATTATTCAGTCATTCAACACCAGCTAGAAAATTATTAATAACATTCGGCTAGTTAACAGTGACTCAAGACTAACACAATGTGGTTCACCTATAGGCAGTGGATGAGATATGTCATTATAGATTGCATAAGTAATCTCTATCCTTTTCTGAACCTTCCTCTTTTATAGATAGGCAAATTCAAATAAGAACCTATAAATAACTAGTGTTGTTGAGTCCCAGTCTTTTTGAAAATTGGTCATTTTCAAAAAAAATGTATGTACGTATACAATATTTCAAACTTATTTTGGGTGCTAGGAAAAACAAGAACATTGCTTTAAACTGAAAAAAAGGTTAACAAAAATAGCTACACCTCATCTCGCTGGTTCAGCTTTTCATTATAAGCAGCAACAGTTATTTCAGATTTAATGGATAACTATAAAGCGCTTATTTCAGAATGAGAAATAAATAGAAAATCATAAACCTCAGGATATGAACAGGCTTTTTTTTTATTAAGTTTAAAATAAAAGTCATCAGTAAAAAATATAGCCAATTACTATGTACATTACTATAGGCTGACTTGTTTCAGCAAGGAAATCCATGCAACTTTATTTGAATTTCTTTTTAATTAGAATTTTTGTTGAATTTCAAATGTTATACCACTATTAACAATAGATTCTGTGACAAAGCAGATTCACAGTCATCCAGATGTAGATTAATACTTAGATTTCTAATGAGCAAGCCAGGAACGATGGCAAAAAACCCTGAGGCAACTTGTAGAAGAAATCTTCAAAGAATCCTTTTGAGGAGACTCAAAAAGGAGCCCACTGTCTTTTAGGTAATACTTAAGGGTTGAAACTCCAGAGTATCTATGAGGGACTATCCAGTGCAAGTGAGTCACAAATGAAGGAACTCCAAGCATGAATCTGGCAAGACTGTAAGGTGAAAATTCATATATCTCTGAATATGATTTGTATGTATGTATTTATATATTAGCAAAAATAGACGGAGGGAGAAAGAACCTAATAACGATATCCTAACCCAACATAGTTGTCTCTTTAGCTACTCATGACTGCTTCAATGTCCTGTACTAATCCCAGAACTCTTAACCTCTTCCATTCAACTGCTTCCACTTGATGACACAGGAAACCAAACTAGTGTCTCTATAAAGCAGGAGTTGCCAAACTAAGGTTCATTTTATTTTAAAAATAGGACCATAAGAGAAATTTGGGTGCAAAATGTCTTAGATATTAGCATACTAAAAAAATCAGGAACACTTCTTCACAATCCAGGGAGCCAAACAGTGCGAGACAAAATACAGTGCTAGCAAACAATACAAAACACTACAAGACAATACACAAACACAGTGCCAACCAGTGTACATACTGTATATTGTACAGTACATTGTGCAAAAATATAAGAATTGAAAAATAGTAAAACGTGATCAGGATACAGTAGGTGAAGATGTGCTTTCCTCAGCCATTGTAGGAAGTAAAGAGACTGCTGAGCTTTCTTAATAACAGCGCTGGTGTTGAGTGACAATGTACTCCATGACCCTGTGTAGAATAACCTCTATAGAAAATGCACAGATGAAGTTTAGCATGGTTGTGTTACTCAGGTTCCATTTTCATAGTCAAGTTCATCTCAAGTAGACACACTCTAGTTTACACACTCTGGCTTAGTGGTTAGCACGTTCGCCTCACACCTCCAGGGTCGGGGTTCGATTCCCACCTCCACCTTGTGTGTGTGGAGTTTGCATGTTCTCCCCGTGCCTCGGGGGTTTCCTCCGGGTACTCCGGTTTCCTCCCCTGGTCCAAAGACATGCATGGTAGGTTGATTGGCATCTCTGGAAAATTGTCCCTAGTGTGTGATTGCGTGAGTGAATGAGTGTGTGTGTGTGTCCTGCGATGGGTTGGCACTCCGTCCAGGGTGTATCCTGCCTTGATGCCCAATGACGCCTGAGATAGGCACAGGCTCCTCGTGACCCGAAGTAGTTCGCATAAGCGGTAGAAGATGAATGAATGAATGAACATATCTCTTTAGCCAGACATACACATAATACAGTATCTCACAGAAGTGAGTACATTTTTTGTAAATAGTTTATATCTTGTGTGACAACACTAAAATGACACTGTGCTATAATGTAAAGTAGTGAGAGATCAGCTTGTATAACTGTGTAAATTTGCTGTCCAATCAAACGTGAGTACACCCCTAAGTGAAAATGTCCAAATTGGGCCCAAAGTGTCAATATTTTGTGTGGCCATCATTATTTTCCAGCACTGCCTTAACCCTCTTGAGCATGGAGTTCACCAGAGCATCACAGTTTGCCACTGAAATCCTCTTCCACTTCTCCATGATGACATCACAGAGCTGGTGGATGTTAGAGACCTTGCGCTCCTCCACCTTCCGTTTGAGGATACCCCACAGATGCTCAATAGGGTTTAGGTCTGGAGACATGCTTGGCCAGTCCATCACCTTTACCCTCAGCTTCTTTAGCAAGGCAGTGGTCATCTTGGAGGTGAGATTGGGGTCATTATTATGTTGGAGGATGAGGTTCTATTTTGAATCTGGTTCCTCTCAAGGTTTCTAACTCTCCCATCTAACTAAGGGAGTTTTTCCTCACCACAGTCGCCTCAGTCCCCTCAGGTGTGATCATTAGGGATACGTACAAAAACATTATTAATCTTAAATTTTTGTATGATATTAATGTTTGTATAATATTAATGTTTGTATAATATTAAACTTTTTGTTCTATATTTCTTATGTTCTGTAAAACTGCTTTGTGTCAATGTCCCTTAATACAAGTGCTATGTAAATAAAATGGAAATGAATTGAAAGTATTCTTCCTCATAATGTATTTTATGTTTACCACTGAATTGCTTATAAAGCTTGTAAAGCTACATCCAAATGTCTGTAAAGCTGCTGTGTAACAATGCCTATTGTTAAATGTCCTTTGAGGCTGCATGATGCCACATAATTCTTGATTGTACAGTCTATTTATTGTCTATTTTATTTGTTCTACTTCTTGTGAAAACAATTGCTCCTGCCCTTCCATTCTTTCATTGATCTTAAACATGGATTTGATCAATAAATACAGATAAATACATATGGGGAAAAAAGTCATAGCCACATAGGTATTTATCTCTGGTTTAGCATTGACTCTGTCCTCAGGAATAGATTTAACCTCTTTGCAATTTTTTTTTTCTCACTCTCTATTTTAAACATTTTAGTCCGTTATCCCAATGCCCAGCTCAAACATTTCACGACGGATGTTATTAACCATTTACCACCGATGAGTGTGCAGTTTACAGCTCTGTCCCTGGGAAGATCCCTTAATTGGTTGCTAAGCTGGACTGGTGATATTGAGTACATTAAGTGCTTTGAGTGCAGCTGGGAAGTGAACTGTTCAAATTACTTAACAGGATTTTTTACAAAATTCCCCCCAGGACACCAGGCCCATCTCTTATGATGAACATAACACTAAAATGAGATCACTGAATATGATTGTGTCAATGAGCCTCATTTTTCGAATTATATAACGGTGCATTTATTCGCATATCATTCACAGGAGCATTTACACACGAATCCTGGTATTCTTAAAAATCCAGTCCATGAGATGAGACAAAAGTGTAAATTTACCTTTATGTGAACTTTGATTAAAGTGAAAAAGTGACGTGACATACAATTCATTCTCTGCATTTAACCCATCCAAAGTGCACACACACAGCAGTGAACACACAAACCGTGAACACACACCCGGAGCAGTGTGCAGCCAGGGGGGTTGGGGGTTCGGTGCCTTGCTAAAGGGCACCTCAGCCGTGGTATTGCCAGCCCGAGACTCGAACACAACCTTAGAGTTAGGACCTTAGGGTCAAACTCTCTATCCATTAGGCCACGACTTCCCCCATTAATATGTTTCAAATTGTTAAAAAGGATACCATTTTATTCATAGACTACGAGTAAAGTTTAACTTGTTAATTTATTTCAATTTTACACTAAAAAAATTTTTACACTATACTGTACATTTGTAAATCGTCTTTTTAAATGAATGATTCAAGCAAAAAACGCCATATAATTAAAACAAACAAACAAACAAACAAACAAAAAATCATTAATTCAAGATTCTAAAAATGGTGCCTGACACGGTTATGCTGGAATTAACACTGAATTAGCTACGTTACCCATCAGCCCCAACACATCACATATCCTCTTGATCACTAACACTAATGTTTCATGTTACCCTAATCAGCCCCTCTACTTAAGTCGTATATGTTTTTTTTTTTTTTTTTGTGTTATTGGCAAACTTTTGTCATTGTTGTGTGTGTGTGTGTTGTGTGTTCCACAGACTTGCTCAAAGTCTGCCTGATTTATATTTAGTGTTTATGGTTCTTGTTTCATGGCTTGGGTTGTTTGTCTTATGCTGTTTCAATAAAATCTGCACTGGCATCTGCTGCTTTTACATACCCACGATGGCGCTCTATGGAAAGAGGAAGCATTAGTGTGTATATATGGTAGCTGACGCACTGCAGTGGTTGAGCTGCGGTATTGAAAGATTTAAAGCATACTGTAAAATTTTAAATCTAACTCTTTCTTTTGCTACTCCAGTAAGTGATGCTCATTTAAAAAAAAGAAAATCTCCTAAACTTCATTCCCTGGTCAGAAAATTCTAAAAAAAAAAAAAAAAAAAAAAAATTCCAATAAGAAACTAATTATACTCAATGGATTTTTTTAAACTTTCCAAGAATATTCCTAAAGAAATTGTGTTCTAAAGTAAAGTTTGTCTTCCTTTAATTATTAAACATTAATTATGATTAAAATGCTAAAGATGCTTCAGGATGGTTCTGAAGATATTAGAATTAAAGTGTAACTCTGTAATTTCCAATAACCTTTCGATAAATATATAGAGTTGGAATAAAATTCTCAAAAATCCAGATTGATCCTACGGGATCTTTTTTTAATCACAAATCGCCAATAAGATTCTAAAAATGAAATGAGATCCTACAGGAAACACTGAGATTCCAGTTAGATTTACTTTATGGGTTTTCAAGATAAAGGTTCAACAGTTTTAGTCCCATACTGTAATAAATCCTGCTAAATTAGAAGAAATATTAGCATTATTTCAATCATATACATAAGAAAAATACATCTAAAATGGATATCCTATAAATTAAATGTTTGCTTCTGGGGTCACCGCAAACCAGCACTCCTCAAACAACCATGCTGGGAAATCAGAGGCGCCTTTAAAAGCTGATTCCTGGATGTGTTATTGCTCACTCGCTTTCTCTGCTGATTCACACCATTTAACAGGCATTAGAGCAGACAGTGACCTTGAGCCGAGGCTTAGCATTCAGGTGTTTTTTTCCACATTGCTAAGAAACGAGACATGGCAGAAAAATAAGCTGACAATTACGTTGAGTGAATTTCTGCATCTTTGAGTTTGGACTAAATATAAATTCTAAAGTTGAAATAATAAGATGTGTTGTCATGTACAGAGACTTTATTTCTATATTAGTCTATATTAGTTATTTCTACATTCACATCTTTGGGGAAACAGATCTGAATTTCTGAAAGTGCATGTTATTGTACAGTGAACCTAATCACAAGGATAAAAATAAAGGTGTTATAAAGGAAAGATGTTTTGAAATATTTTTTGAACCTCTTAAAAACTTTGGATCGTTGATTTAATTATTTTTTTCAAGTTATTTATTTATGCTATATTTTCAATTTACATAATAATATAAAACGTATGGTAGACTTTACTGTTTTTAGTTCTCTGGTTAAAGATCTATCAGTCCAAGGCTCTTCATGATGTAATATCCAAATCCACTGATGATCCATGAGTCATCCATATTCAGTTTCCTCACTGTTTACTTTTGCAAGGTGTTCTCATTTTCCCATGTGAATCCTCGAGAGTTGGGTTTTCAGTTTATAATTCTGGTTTGACTCTTGATTTTCTACTTTGGGATCGATCGATTGATCGATTGAATGATTGATCGACTATCTGATTGATTGCTTGATTGATTGATTGATGACTTTTGCCATGCACTGTTCTAAATAGGAACGTGGTAGCTCAGTGGTTAAGGTGTTGGACTAATGATAAACAAAGTTGTGAGTTTGAGTCCCCCACCTACCACTGCCTGGCCCCTGAGCAAGGTCCTTAACCCCCGTTTGTATAACAGTAACAGAATGTAAGCTGCTCTGGATAAGGGCATCTGCTAAAGGCTGCAAATGTAAGTGAACACCTGATCATAACACTTTTGTTTCATATCAGAGAAAACAAAAACACATTATTTTATAGCGTCAATCAAAAAAACTTGTACTGACGGATATATTTTTAAGAACTGGGATATGTTTAATGAGTCCACTCAATTATCAAACAGCTTCATATGTTTCAGTGTTAAAATTTCAGTGTTGTTTCAGGCTCATTGGCGAATCAATAATTCTGAATATTATAGAAGAGGAGGACAACTGATTCATTTCATAAACAAATAAAAATTCATTCACGCAAAGTATCCAAGTTTATATGTGTGACAGAGACATAAAGTCCAAAAGAACGATTCTCTTTGGTTCATTGCAGAGAAGAAACAGCTTTTTGTGTAGATGTGCTCAAGTGCGCTATGAAAATAGTTCAGTTGTTAGGTTTATCTAAAATCAGAATGTGCCACAGGCACCAATCTCACAAGATCGAGAAATGGCATGCCCGACATACGGTCTATAGAAAACTTAGTGTTCTGTTTCGAAACCGCTATTCTTAGCAGGTCATATTCAGAGTTGAGTTGTGCATGCTTAATGAGGGGTTAGTACTGACATCTGTATTCAGACCTCAGATTTATGCTACGATCATGTTGCCAGTCGCTGTACTGTGAAGTCCCCAGTTGGCATTTGAGCAATTGGTTGCCATAGTAATATCATTTATTAGTAGGTAGCATTCCACTTGAACAACAAATCAGTTCTCATACCAACTCCAATGATTTCTGAACGCTTTGTCGCTGCAAGTATGTGTGCAGTTGCACATGGGGCTGAGATCACAACTCCAGTGTAGCATTCACAGTATACTTAGTCACATTGTCATGTTTGGTCCAGTCTCATGTCCCTTACAGATTCATGCAGTTAAGCCTTACAGTATTCAGTCCCTGCTGATGAAATTCATCCCTACAACATGATGCTACCACCACCATGCTTCTGCCAAATGCTTTAAACATTGTCCAAGGCCAAAAAAGGCTACATTTTGTTCTCCTAATACCAGGGAACCATTTCATACATGTTTGCTGAGACATCAAATTGATTTCTATATGGCTTTTAATATTTAACAATGGCTTTCTTCTTGCCATTAAGGATAGAATTTGTGGAGTGTCAATGCTATGGTTGTTCCAGACGGCAAGAGGGTGAAGAGTGTGTGAGGTGTGTGTGGTGTCTTCCACAATGCAGCCAATGATCTCGGCTGTCCTCACTATCCGAGGCTACTACTACTTGAGGCATGTTGGAATGACAGTGATGTTCAGGGAAGTGTTGTAGATGTCAGTGAAGACATTTTCTAGCTGGTCTGCACAATCCTTGAGCACTCTGCCAGGAATGATGTTTGGTCTCTGTGTAGAGTTCTCCTCACATCAGATATGGTGAGACAGTGACATTTATGAACAATGTCCTGTAGCTGGTCTAACTTTTATTTTACCAGTACACTGATATTTTTCAATAAAAATAAACAAATTAATTATTTTCATGAATAAAGTCTGATATAAAATGAGTCAGGACGCTGTTGCCTTTCAGTGTAAGATGTGTTTTTTTTACCCTCTGTTGGATAACCTTAGTTAACCTTATTTTTTTATGAACAAGCAAATGGGTTTGATATCACTATTCACTTCAAAGATTCAAACATTTGTGTGTAAAAGAATCTAACCAAATCTTTACATTTCTATAAATAAAAATTGGATACTCTAAAAGCTATGTGTATATCTTTATTAGTCATTACTGTGGACTGTGACATGTTGAAATTTAATGCTGACATAGACATAGATATTTTTTTTAACCAAACACTGATTAAAGGTGTGGTCTCCGATGTTTGAAAGCCAATGTTGACATATAAAATTACCAAAACAAACACGCCCCTAACCCAAATGGGTCCCACCCCTGTATTGATAGCTCCGCCCACAAATACATACGCAACCCAGGCAACTAATGGAAAGAAATGTGTCTTTATCATAGCTGAAGGGAAGAACAATATGATTGCAGATAAACAAGCAAGCAAAAATGACACACAAGCATAATCATGTAAAGGACAAAGGCATATATTAGTTCTGTGTAACAAAGCAAAACCAACGTTACTCACCTATCGAGAAGGAAAAAAGCGCCTCGGCGTCTTAAGTAAAGTTGGTCACATATTCACAGATTGGAGTTTCCCGAGTCAATAACTCCTGAGCTAAACACTGTTACTACACAAAACACGGTTGTAGCTGCGTCTCTACATTACTACGATAGAAAAGAGGTGTTATTTGTGTAGTAACGCGTTTAGCTCAGGAGTTATTGACTCGGGAAACTCCAATCTGTGAATATGTGACCAACTTCCTGCTCCTTCAGTTCTCTCCAGCGCTGGAAAGCTGATCCTATATTAACACGTCCTACGTCTTGCCTTATTGTAAGACTTTCTTTCTTTGTTTTTATCCTCCATGTCAATGTTAAAACCGCTTTCTGCTAATGTCACACATGCGCACTGAACACTCTCTCTGCCCATATTGACAAGCCCCGCCCCTTTCTGCTCATTGGCTACATGTTTGTTTTGATTTTTGTTTAGTTTGTCGCCCCAATGCAGTTTTCTGAAGCATTTCTCAAACATCAGAGACCCTACCTTTAAATAAATTTTGCTAGTTCCTTGCTCTCCATGATGCTTTTTACTTGGCTATGTTTGCTAACAAGATCCGTGAAATTTATCCCCAATATGAACAGGGATATTTATGTAGAGGTCACTTTAATTGCACCCTTGTGAACTCCATTCAACCTGGAATCAATTATGTGATTAATTTTGACTGCAACTATTTGCTAACTAATTTGGCTTTCACAGTAACAGAGGTGTTCCATATGCAAGAACAACCGTTAAGTTTTTATTGGCAAGTAATTTCCAAACTCTAAAACTCTAATGATCATTAGTACATCCTGGACAGTCCTATAAAACTGATGATACTGTTTTGTCTCCATGGCTGTTCAAATAGATCTAAACCTTGCAGAAAAAAGTGAGAAAAAAAACATATCTAAGGACACATAAGGTTTATCCTCACATGGCCTGAATAATGTCTTTCTTTCAAAAACACATCTTTCAAAGCCACCATCTCCATTTCCGTCAGCTGTGGAGAAACAGTCAGTGGTCCACTCTAATTTTGTTTTGAAGGTATAAGCAGAAAACTACCTCCTGTCGTTTTTCCTCAACATGACTTCACTGTGTTAGTGGGATTGTCCTGTTCTAGGGCAGGTTACCTTAAGATAGGAAATGGTGCCTTTGAAACAGGAAACAACAGGATCATTTTCTCACTCCGCAGTCCGTCTCCGGGGTGATAATGCATTTCTAAATAGACGGATGAAGATGACACGTACCACATCACAAGCATCTCACGACCAACATCTACAGAACTGCTCCTTCCTCATAAAACCATTTATCCCCCAATAACCCTGTTTCGTGCACCTTGAAGTGTATTTAAAGGCAGATCAGGGTTCAGGTCCGGAGACATAACAGAATGTAGATGGGATTTCTAGAAGTCCTTTTTTATTATGACATGTTAATGTTAATCAAATGTTTTATATTGTGAGTACAAAATGATTGAGTTCGACACATCTTATTTCCTATTTTCTGTCTCTGCTGAGAAATAGAAGACTACTTGATTGAACTTGATTGAGTGATTGTGTGATATTTTATATCCATTTT